>NC_043706.1:34399618-34519265 GCF_006229205.1 Suricata suricatta | reverse complement strand
CAGCATTTCCTGCATGATGTTCCACAGACCCAAGCTTCAAGAAGATTCCTCAAGGGATTTCACGGTGAAATATGTTTAGGAAATGCCAGTCTCCTCTTGATGATTCAGAACGCACATGAGTAAATGAAAGACTCTGAGAAATTCTCCAGGAAAGAAGCCCATTTAAGTTGGCATAAGTCAGTGCATCCCAGACAGGTGGGGAAGGGTTCTCCTATTAATAGCAAAACGGCTCTGGGGTTCTGTGGGATCAGTTTGGGAAACGCTACAGTGGCTGACTCCCGAGTGAAGAGCTGAGTGAAACGCACAGGTTCTGAGAACCTCCACAGTGTGATTGACACTAACAAACCAACCTACAAACATATTTGTGCTTGGGGAAAAAAGCCTAGCAGGACACATCCGGGAACTTTGATGGTGGTTGGGGTGCTGGAATTATAGGTGATTTTTATTTTTATCGTTTGCTTTCATCTTTTTATTTGGGTTTCGTTCTTTTCTTAATTAATTAATTTTAACTTATTATTATTTTATAATGTTTGTTTTTGAGAGGCAGAGTGCCAGAGGGGGAGGGGCAGAGAGAGAGGGAGGCACAGAATCAAAGCAGGATCCAGGCTCTGGGCTGTCAGCACAGAGCCTGATGTGGGGCTCGAACGCACACGGTGATATCATGACCTGAGCCAAAGTCTGACGCTTAACCGACTGAGCCTCCCAGGCTTCCCTATTTGGGTTTCTAAACTGCCTTTCATTATTGTGTATAACTTTTAAAATCAGTAAGAAGAAGAAGAGGAGGAGGAGGAGGAGGAGGAGCAGGAGGAGGAGGAGGAGGAGGAGGGGGAGGGAGGAAAAAGAAATAAAGACAAAAGGAAGAAAGAAGAGAGAAAACGTTGCCGAGGATCCCAGGACAGCCCAGTCCACAGCGCTGCACCTAGACTTGCTGGGGCCTCGGGCTCCAGGAGAGGCCAGGCCCTTATTTAGGCAGAGCCATCCTGAGCCTGCATGCCAGTGGGCATCCTTCCCGGCGCATTCCTCTTCTGCAGGGCGGCGTCCAGCTGCAGCCCGGCTCCTCCCTCCCAGGGCCTCCCTCTCCTTTGGTAGCCGCCACCGGCCCAGGCCGCGCTGCACATCTGGACCTCGTTAGGGGCCGCCGGCACCCAAGCCGGCACATCTGGCCGCCTCTGAGTGCAGCTCTGGCGGCGCAGCAGAGGGGAAGGGGCACGTCAGGACAGGGCCGCCCGGCGCGCTCCGCGGCATCTGCAAGTGGGAAGTCGGTGGGCGGCTGGCCGCAGACGTTGCGCTGCCAGCCGGGCGGCCTTGGCCTCTGAGAGCCAGCCAGGGAGACGGAGGCCCATGGAGGCCTCCCAGGCGGGAAGCTGGGGGTGGTGAGACCCAGGGGAGAGGCAGGGTCTCTGGCCCCCCATGCACGATGCTCTTGCCCTTAGGGCCTGGGCTAGGGCTGGGGGTGGGGGGGGGTGGCTGTTGGGATGGGGAACTGGGGGTAAGTAGCTTCAGGACTCGCTGCAAAGAAGGAATGGACAGGGACAGGGATTGTCTCGGTTTCTGGTGGCCTAGCCTTGGGGCGGCAGGTTGGAAGGCAGGGTCTTGGACTTAGGACCAAGAGAGGACTTCAAAAGAGAGGACTTACTCTCTTTTGAAATGAGAAAGGAAGAAGGTGCCAGGGGGCATGTTGGAAACAAGATCCCCACTGTGTTTTTCCTACACTGGGACATGACCAGGTCCCTGGCTCTCCCCGTGTGGTGCCATTATTTGTCCCCTTTGGGGCCTGTAATCTAAGGCTTTCACAGCCCTGTGGATTCTGTCCCTGAGACAGCAGCAGATGCTCCTGAGACCCTTTCCAAAGTAAGGCAGAGATAAAACAGCGAGTCCATGTAATGGAAGGCCCATCTGCTCAGCACTTTTCCGTTCCTTTTGTCTGGTGGCCTTGGACCTGCACTCCCACCTGGATGGTCCCTGTTTTCACAGGAGCCCCAGTTTCCCTGCCTCTGCTCCCCATCTCCCCACCTCCTCTCCACCCACTGGCCCTGCCCATCACAGTGAGTGGCTACTAATGGGCCCACCACACTAGAGTCCTTGGGAAAACTCTCAGGGAGATCTCATGGGTGCCCGTTGTGAATGTGGAAGCCAAGGGTACAGCAGGAAGCTCAAGGGCTTCTAACCAAACACATAGGCTCCCAAATCCCACTACCTATCCCTCTGAGCACCAGTTTTCTCATCTATGAGAACAATATCTCTTAGAGAACTGTGGGTTTTTTTTCATTTAAACAATTTTTTAAATTATTCATTATTTTTAAATTTTTTAATGTTTATTCATTCTTGAGAAAGAGAGTAGGGGAGAGACAGAGAGAGAGGGAGACACAAAATCCAAAGCAGGCTCCAGGCTCTGAGCTGTCGGCACAGAGCCCAGTGTGGGGCTTGAACTCATCAGCCATGAGATTATGACCTGAGTCAAAGTTGGATGCCTAACCCACTGAGCCACCCAGGCATCCCAATTTTTAAAAAATGTTTGAGTGTTTACTTTTGAGAGAGAGAGAGACAGAGTGTGAGTGGGGGAGGGGCAGAGAGAGAGGAAGACACAGAATCTGAGGAAGGTTCTGTGGTGTCAGCCCAGAGCCCGACGTGAGGCTCGAACCCACGAACCGTGAGAATGACCTGAGCCAAAGTCAGATGCTCAACCGACTGAGCAACCCAGGCACCCCTTTTAATCATTTTATCAAGACTTTCCATTGACTGCCAGGTGTGATAAAAGGAAGCAGAGGAAGAGGTTGGTCTGAAAGGAAAAAATGAGGAGGAGGGACCAGACAAGGGGACCCTATGTCCTTGAGCCCTTCCATATGCTGGGTTCCCACAACACAGGCCCCTTCGCCCTCTCTTGCATTCAGTGTCCTGACAGCCTTCAGAGCAGAAGCTGATACCTCTGTTCACCGGTGAGGCAGCCAAGACTCTGGGAGTTGAAGCAAGGGGGAGGCAGGAGCCCTGAGTTACCACTCAGCCACTGTTTGCCATCTTCTGAGATCTAGGTGCTACCTGCCCCCCCAGGCCTCAATTTCCCCAAATGGGTTAAGTAAATGAGATGGAGGTTGGTTTGGGTTACTGGGCCCATCAGAACATTTTAGAATTATTCAGATAAGGGACATTTATCTAGCCCTCACTTCTCCAAATTTACACAATGCCGCTTTGTAAATAAACATAAGAGAGAAAAAGAGAATTTATCTTTCAGTTCGCATGTACTTTGTAATATTTGTGTCCACAGGTTGGGACACCCTCTCCCAGTCTCAGGGCACCTAGGAAACCTAATTAATTATGGAATTATGGAGCGCTGCTTGTGCTAATATAGAATCAGGGCTGAGGGAGTTGGGTGTCTCGGGGGATATTTATAACGAACTGTGGCGGTCTGGTGAGTCACTGCTCTGCTCTCCAAAAGGACACACCTGCCTCCCAGGAGGGGAGGCTGTTGCTCACCGGGCAGGCCCCCTCCCTGGCCGGGCTGGAGACACATGCAGCGTTGGGGAGCCCTCCCCCTTCCCTGGGCTCCCCCGGGACACTGATCAATTCAGCCCACTCCCCTTCCGCAGTTTAGCAGAATTTCCCAACAGCCTCCCACTTCCCAGACTGAGGTGGTGCTGTCCGTCATCGTCATCGATGATGCTACGGCCTGGCTGTACCCTGGGAACATCTCCCAGCAGAGGGACTCCTTCTGGGAAAGGTTTCTACGGTCAAGCCCAGCTGTGCAGCCAGGCTCTGGAGCCGCCTCCATCTTCCGGATGCAGAGAAGCGAAGGCCGGAGAGGAGATGGGGAACGTCAACCTCTTCTCTGTGCCAAGCCCTGGCCGGTGTACTTGGCATCTCTTAGCTCACTGAAGTTTCACAATAAGCTGTGTGACTTTTTACACACTTTACAGCCAGAGAAACTGAGACTTGGGGGAAAAGCAGCTAGGAAGGAGCACACAGTTAGAAAGTGCTAGAGCCAGGATTCTAGCCCAGGCCTGTCTAACTCCAAAGCTCTTGTTTTTTACAAGATCATCTCAAGCTATCCTACTAGAGCTATGAAGCACTTACATATCTCTATCTCTATCTCTATCTCTATCTCTATCTCTATCTCTATCTCTATCTATCTATCATCTATGTATCTATCTATCTTACATAACCCTCAAAATATTGAGGACAGACCCTAACACAGAAAGAGGAATAAATTCCAAATTAATAGAGGGAAATATTCAATGGCAAATAATAATAAATCCAAAAGAAGGGGAGAAAAGGAAGGGGGAAAGAAATGTGAACAGATGGAACCAACAGAAAGGAGAGTATATTTAGTCCCAAACATATTTATAATTACATTAAATATAAATGGACTAAATGCTCCCAAGAAAAGATAGATTGTCAGAATGGAGACAGGACAGACTCTCTGGGGGTTACAAGAGATATATCCAAAACATAAGGATGCAGAAAGTTTGGGAGACCCAAGTCTGAAGCAGGGGTCTTGGAGGTTGCAGGAGATGATCCTCTCCCCAGACCTCAGGCCTCCAATGTGTTGCTTTCTTTGCCTTCGCTGCAGTGGTCCCATGAGCATGTGGTTTAATGGAAGACATTCAGGCACTAGCAGCATTATATGAACAAACCATGTGACCCTGGACTTTCTTAGGTGATCTGAGACTCAATGTCCTTCTCTGTAAAATGGAACAATAATTCATACCTAATAAGGCTGCTGTAAGAGCTAGAGACAACTTGTTCATGCCACCAGGCACTGGTAGAACTCTATGTTTATTGTTTACGTTTTGATCATTTAAATGTAGCTATATAATTGATAAGACTCTGTGGACTGTCCCTGACGGTCTGACAGGATATTAAAATCTTTCCCCTGTGTGTTTTTGGTAGGGCTGGAGCATGGTGGGCTCTTCCTTCTAGGCTGGGAAATTTGAGTGGGGCCAGGAGGTAACTCCAAGCTGCCTTCTTCCTGTTTGTTGGCAAGTCTGACTAATCTGTTGCTCTTTCTTTGATTAGGTCACACTCTTGCTCAGGCCCGATCCTTGACAGTTTCCTGCAGTCTGTGTGTCAGGGTCCCTCCAGTCTCCAACGTGTCCGATGGCTTGTTTCTGCCATCTCCTCCTGACTACAGACCCACCCCCTGCAGGCAGGCAATTGCTCCATCCTTCCCTGCACCCTTCTTCAAGACTGGCAATGTCTCCGCAGAGTCTCCCCCAGGGCTGCCTCTCCCCCTTTGTCGTCCAGGTTCACACTCCCTTCTCTGCAATTCTGAATTCCGAAAGTTCCAAAAGCCAGACTTGAAAAACTAAGCCTGATATAAACTGATTTGGCCTCGAATCTGGTCTGCCTGCTGTGAGGTTATTTAAAGTCTTTATTATGTCTCGTACTGCTTGTACATTTCACCGCAGAACCTTCGCTGGGTTTAATGGAGGGTGCTGCCCCAGACCCTGCCGGGGTGTTATGTAGTGTCAGCATGGCATCGCATGACCCTTCTGGAATCTGAAAAGCTCGGAACACCCACATGCGTCTGACCCCAGGGCTGCAGGTGAAGAGCAGTGAGCCTGCAGTAATGACGGCCTTCAGGCTGGCACTCTGTGTACTCACCGCTCACCCTGGTCACAAGCTGTGAGTGGGCATTAACCCCTCCATTTCACAGATGAGGATACGTAGAGCTGAATAAGACCCCGTCCCTGCTCTCCCCAGGCTCATGCGTAGGAGCTCTATATGTACCTGGTTTGGACATCAGGTGGCTGGGTACCATTATTATCCTCATTCGACTGTTGAGGAAATGAGCACAGAGGGGTTGAGTAACTTGCCCAAGGTTACACAGCTTAGACGTGGCAGAGCCTGGAGTTGAACCCCACAAATCTGGCTCCAGAGTTCATGCTGTTAACTAGTAAATAACTAGTACACAGCACACGCATTGGAGAGATGGATCCTCTCAATGCAATACAATGAGACAATCATCCCCAGCAGGACTGGCAATACCAGAGCCCTGAGGGGAGGACTGGGTTCTTTTTAGCACATGGTGAATCTTCCCTTTAAAAATATTTTTTTTAAGATTTTATTTTTAAGTAATCTCTGTACCCAATGTGAGGCTCGAACTTACAACCTCAAGATCAAGAGTCTTAAGCTCCACTGACTGAGCCAGTCAGGCACCTGTGCATCTCTTGCCTTTAAACACCCAAACCAGGGGCGCCTGGGTGGCTCAGTCGGTTGAGCCTCCGACTTCGGCTCAGGTCATGATCTCACATTTGTGGGTTCGAGCCCCACGTCGGGCTCTGTGCTGACAGCTCAGAGCCTGGAACCTGCTTCTGATTCTGGTCTCTCTCTCTCTCTGCCCCTCCCTGATCATGCTCTGTCTCTGTCTCAAAAATAAATAAAAAACATTAAAAAATTAAAAAAAATAAAAATAAAAAATAAACAACCAAACCAGAGCGCACTGGTGGTTCAGTTGGCTAAGCGTCCAACTCTTGGTTTTGTCTGAGGTCATGATCTCACAGTTCATGGGATCGAGCCCTGCATAAGCTCTGCACTGACAGCATGGAGCCTGCTTGAGATTCTCTCTCTCCCTCTCTCTCTGTCCCACTTGCTCTATCTCTCTCTCTCAAAATAAATACACAAATATTAAAAAGAAAACAAACACCCAGTGGCCCCTGGGTGGCTGAGTCAGTTGAGTGTCCGACTCTTGGTTTTGACTCAGGTCACGATCTCACGGTTTGTGTCAGGCTGTGCACTAATAGCACAGAGCCTGCTTGGGATTCTCTCTCTCTCCCTCTCTCTCTGCCCCTCCTCCACTTGCGGATGTATGCATGCCTGCACAGGCTCTCTCTCTCTCTCTCTCTCTTTCTCAAAATAAATAAAAAAACATTTTAAAAAATCTTAAAACTCCACCCAAACAATTGTTTTCTTTAGAAGCTCTTTCTGTAATGAATTGAATCTTCCTGCTACATAATTGAACCTTGTCTTGATAACTCAAGGCCATGATTATGATTACTGATGTTTGTCACTATTCTGAGACCTCAGTTTTCAAACTATCAGCCAGTTTCCTATAAACTGTAGGCTGGGAATTCAAGTGACCAGCCTTGTTAGAATTATGTATAAAGTAAGGGTACATAGGTGCAGAGTGAGGCTAACGCTTTTTTTTTTTTTAAGATGAGCATGCTTTAGTTTTTGTGCATGGAATTTATGAGATTCTGTTTGGTTACTTATTTACATATTTTTCCTTATTTCCTGGTTCACAGACGTGTTTTTGAGAGTTGAAGGGCCTGGATAAGCGTCCTGTATATCTGATTTCAATTTGGAATGTAATCAGACTCCCAGGGAAATTCTTTCAAAGCTGCCTAGAGGCCCATTCTATACTCTGAAGCGACTTGTGGGCTCTACATTTTGAAAAACTGCATCGGGAGCCATCTGCCCTTATTGAGAACCCACTGTATCCTCCACGCATGGGGCACTATGGACAAGGAAGCCCATGGTCCCAGTCACGCATTACAACAGCCAGTTGAGTAGGTGAATTGAAACACATGATGTCAACTAAGGCCAGTTCACTTTCGGAGAGGGCTAGTGACAGCGGTATGACAGCATCCCTCCTCTGGGGGGAGGGAAGGAGATGCTACTTGGGTGTGAACCTCTTGGACGTGGAGTCAGCAAACTTGGTTCTGAGTCTCTGCGCCCTTGACCTGTCAGCAGACTCGTATCCTCTGTGAATGTCTGTCTCCTCATCTGTAGAATGGGGATAAGCCCCTCTCCCTCCCGGGGTTGTTATGACCAGAGACTGCCCGGAAAAGTGCCGTCCAGGTGTGTGCAAGGAGACTCTCACCCTGCAGGGGACACTGACCCACCTCGGTCACTTCCAGGGAAGAGGCTTTCTTGTAAAGCCATGCTGGGCAGGTGGGAAGCCCAGGAGGCCGTCCGTCAGATAGCTCTCTGGAACAACCGGGTCCTCGTTATGGAGTCCTGGGATGCTGACCCCAAACCTCATAATGGACTCTCCCCACTAATGTCTGCTGCGGCCTCCTGGCTTCGGCCACGTGGCTCCCGTCCACTGCCTTCTCCTCAAGTAGCCCTCACCCTCTGCCCACTCCATGGTTCCCCAGTTCTTAAGCATCCCTGCGAGAGGGAGCTGGCTGGGGAAGCCACTGTCTGATGCAGAAGGGCCCCCCCACCCCCACGCACCCACAGGGCTTGAATGCTGGGCTGCCCCTCCCACAGGCCTCTCCTCCAAACCCAGCCCATAAATGGCTGCTTTGTGTCAGGTCAAACCTTGGCTGGGACAGCTGTGGCCAGGGTGTGGGCTCCTCCGGCCTGGCAGCGTGAGGTTGTGCCTGTGGGTCCATGGCCGCAGCTTGCCCTCGGAGAGAACTGTCCAGCGGAGTAGGCGAGCTATTTTTGAGGAAGGAGGACAGCGCGGAGGCATTTAAGCTGGCCAGCGGGCAGCCCCCGCCTGTCATGTTTCACGTGCCACGCGGCAGGGGCCACCCCAGCCCACGGTGTGCCCTCTGCCCCCGTGTTCTTCAGGCTTCCCCGGTGGACAGCACTCTCTCCTCAGTGGCCCCTGACCCCAGACGCTGGTCGGGGTGGCTATGCGTGTCCCCGATCCAGTGGCTGAGGCCTGCTTGCAGTGCTTCCCCACGAGGCTGTTCGCTGTGACACTGGGAGCAGTAGAGGGAAGTTAGCACAGCGTGTGTGTTCAGCAGCGGGGGGGCCAGTCACCTGTGCTGGATGGGGCGCATTTATCTGACAGAGTGCATGTATGCACTGTTACATGATCAAAGAATATTTAACAACATGGCGAAATGTTTTTTAAAAATGACAATTTCAGGGGCACCCGGGGGGCTTGGTCAGTTAGGTGACCAACTTCGGCTCAGGTCACTATCTCACGGTTCGTGAGTTCGAGCCCCACGTCGGGCTGTGTGCCGACAGCTCAGAGCCTGGAGTCTGTTTCAGAGTCTGTATCTCCCTCTCTCTGCCCCTCCCCCACTAGTGAGTGCTCTCTCTCTCTCTCTCTCTCTCTTTCTCTCTCTCTCTTAAAAATAAATAAACCTTAAAAAAGTTATTTTTTAAAAAAAATGTTAATGTTTATTTTTGAAAGCAAGAGACAGCATGGGTAGGGGAGAGAGAGAGAGACAGAGATTGATGCTCTAGGCTCTGAGCTGTTAGCACAGAGCCCAAAGCAGGACCTGAACCCACACACTGCGAGATCATGACCTGAGCCGATGTCAGATGCTCAGCTGACTGAGCCACCCAGGTGCCCCCAAAAAATTATTTTTAAAAATGACAATTTCAGAGGCGGCTTGATGGCTCAGTCAGTTAAGTGTCCGACTTTGGGTTCAGGTCATGATCTCAAGCCCCACATTGGGCTCTGTGCTGACAGCTCAGAGACTGAAATCTGCTTCCAATTCTGTTTCTCCCTCTCTCTCTGCCCTTCCCTTGCTCGTGCTCTCTTTCTCTCAAAAATAAACATTAAAAAATTGTTTTAATGCCAATTTGGCATTCTTCATATGCAAATGTGTTTGTGTGCATTTATGTAGACATATATAAGTTACATAGAAAAATAGTTTTTTATTTTAATATTTTTTTAATGTTTATTTATTTTGAAAGAAAGAGAGTGTGAGCAGGTGAGGAGCAGAGAAAGAGAGGGAGAGAGAGAAACCTAAGCAGGCTCTAGACTCAGAGGCGGCTTGATGGCTCAGTCAGTTAAGTGTCTGACTTTGGGTTCAGGTCATGATCTCATGGTTCATGAGTTCAAGCTTCCTGGGGGGCTCAACCCCAGGAAGGTGAGATCATGACCTGAGCCAAAACCAAGAGTCAGACATTCAACTGACTGAGCCACTAGGTGCCCCTGGGTCAATTTTATATAAAAAAGTGTTAGTTGTGATATGACCAAATTTTATTTTGTTTTCTTATTTATGCTCTTTTCTTCTTCTACATTTTCTACGACAAATGTATTATTCTATAATCAGGAAAGAAAACCTAACTATCAGTAAACAAAAACAACACCCAGGGGCACCTGGTGGCTCAGTCCGTCCAGTGTCTGACTCTTGGTTTCACTCAGTCGGCTCAGGTCATGATCCCAGGGTCGTTGTGGGATGGACCCTGCGTCAGTCTTTGAGATGAGCATGGATCCTGCTTAAGACTCTTTCTCTCTCTCTCTCTCTCTCTCTCTCTCTCTCTCTCTGTCTCTGTCTTTATCTGTCTCCCTTCCTGCCCCTACCCACCCCCCATCCCTGCTCACTTGCAGGCACACGCTCTGTCTCTCTCTGTCTCAAAAAACAAAACAACAAAACCCCCCTAAACTCCATCCTCAGGAAGAAAGCTTACAACACATTGTCTAATCCACACTTTTAAAAGATTCATAGTTCCCATGAGGGAGTTGTATTTTCAGGGAAAATGAAGTTTTCTGTTAACATTACGACCTTCAAACGGTGGGATTTCCAGTGTTGGTGCTCTCAGAGGGGTTTGGAGGACAGCAAAGCCTCCTGATTGCCTTGAAGCCAAAGCCCAGAGGTGGTTGCCTCTGGTTTCCTGTGCCGGGAGGCCGTACAGGTGGCCAGAGGTAGGGGAGGGAGGTAGACATATTCAGAGTGGACAGAGCCGGGACCCTTGCTGGACAGAGCACTTTGTTACCAGCATTAGAGGGAGATGAATATTTGTGTTGTCATTAAAAGCAGTGACTGAGTTCTTCCTTCCTGGGAAAATCCATTCCTCCAAGGGGAAGAGAAGGGGAGAGAAGGAGCCTAACTAAGCTCTATGAATCTGCCACCATTTTGATGGTTGTGTGGGGGAGGGGAGAGTTAGGGAAGAGAAGCCAAGGACATTTGCATTTTAACTTTTGTCCTTTATAATAATTCAAAAAGAAAGCATCACAAGTGACTTTTATTGTGTGCATATGTGGCTTTTTGGGTAGTCTTCAATTTTTTTTATTTAAAAAAATTTTTTTGATGTTTATTTATGAGAAAGAGCATGAGCAGGAGAGAGACAGAGAGAGAGGGACTCACAGAATCTGAAGCATGCCCCAGGCTCTGAGCTGTCAGCACAGAGCCCGAAGCAGAGCTGGAACCCACAAACCATGAGATCATCATGACCTGAGCTGAAGTTGGACACTTAACCAACTGAGCCACCCAGGCGCCCCAATATATTTTTTTAAATGTTCATTTATTTTTAGAGAGAGAGTATCTGCACAAGTGGGGGAAGGGCAGAGAGAGGGGGACAGAGGATCTGAAGTGAGCCCTGCATTGACAGCACAGAGCCTGATGTGGGGCTCAAACTCAAGAACCACAAGATCATGACCTGAACTTAACCAACTAAGCCACCCAGGAACCCCTAGTCCTCAATATTTTTTATCGGGAACACAAGATACTTTTGTCAGGGGAAAAAAAGTCATAACGAGAGGACCAAACAGATGTGGTTGGTCCCTGGGTGGCCATCCTGCTGCCTCCAACCCCCCGCCCTGCAGGCCAACGCTGCCCTCAATGGAGGGTCAGAATCCTGGGGCTCACAGCTGCTCACACTTGGCAAGGGGGTGGGAAATAGGGCAGAGAACAGGCAGTGTTGATCTTCTGATCTGTTCACTCCAGCCCTCTGGACAATCTCTGACCCCTGTGTGGCAGACCCGGTTGGCTCTTATCGATGTGATGGCCTTAGCTAGCTCCCCAAGCTTGACCTCTTTTGTGCCTCCCTGCTCTGAGCCAGCTGCCCCGCCTCCCTGCTTAGCTGGACTCCGGCCCGACCCCTGTCGGACCAGCCCTTTCCTGGGGCCAGGAATGCCCAGCCTTTCACTCACTGGCACACAGTACTTGGCTGAGTATTGAGGTTACAACTGCAATCTCAAGAAAGGCTCATCCAGCCTTCACACGGACTTCCCGGAGTTTATTTGGCCTTGAAGGTCAAGGTCCAGTCTTTCCAGTCAGCAGGTGAGCATAGCATAGATCAACAGACACCCCTGAGTGAGACAGTGCGCCTGGCCCTAACTTTACGAGGCTGCCTTCGAAAGCATCGCAGACTTCGGGGTCCTGTCGAGTCGTACCTACAGGAATTGCAGTTCCGGCTGTGAGACCTTGAACATGCCCCTCTGAGCTGCATTTCCCTTTTCTGTAAAATGGAGACCATAAGGATCTCTTTTACCCAGGGATTCCATTCGGAGCAAAGAGGTTAATGTATGTGAACATGCTTTGTGAGCTGAAAGTGTTTAAGTGGTATTTTCCATGAAAACCTGTTCTGGCTTCTGGAAAAGTTTTAAAAAATCAACTAGTTCTCAAGTGTTTGTTTCCTACTAACTATGCGTGCCCAGTACTTGACTTAATTCCCCTAAGTGGGTCAAGAAACAGAAGATGCAACTAACTTATTACCAAGGAACTTCTGCTCAATTTGGGGAAATGGAACAGTCATATTAAAGTCTGTCTACTTTCTGGGGCGTCTGGGTGGCTCAGTCTGTTGAGGGTCCGACTCTTGATTTCAGTTCAGGTCACGATTCCAACCTGCATGGGGCTCAGTGCTCAGCGTGGAGCCTGCTTGGAATTCTCCCCACCACCACCCCCCTCTCTATCTCGAGGCACCTGGGTGGCTCAGTCGGTTAACCATCTGACTTCAGCTCAGGTCAAGATCTTGCGGTTCTTGAGTTCAAGTCCCACATCAGGCTCTCTCATGTCAGGGCAAAGCCTGCTTAGAGCCTATGCCCTCCTCTCTCTGTCCTTCCCCTGCTCATGCTCTCTTCTCTTTCTCTTAAACATAACTAAAAATATATAATAATGGGGGCACCTGGGTGGCTCAGTTGGTTAAGTGTCCAACTTCAACTCCTGTCATGATCTCACGGTTCGTGGGTTCAAGCCTCGCGTCAGGCTCTGTGCTGATGGCTCAGAACCTGGAGACTGCTTCAGATTCTGTGTCTCCCTCTTCCCTGTTTGCATTCTCTCTCTCTCTCTCTCTCTCAAAAATAAATAAACATTAAAATGTTTTTAAAAATATAATAATAAAACTAAAAAGAAATTATTTTAAAAAAAGATTTTCTCTCTCCCTTTCTACTCTTCTCCCTCACTCACAGCCTCTCTCTCAAATTAAATAAATATATAAATACACAAATAAATAAATAAAAGCCTGTCTTCTTTCCGTCAATGACTTGCAGCTTGAATGTGGAGACAGTCCTCTGGTGGCGAATGGGAGGCGGCAGGAACCCCAATTTGGAGGTAGACAAAGCTGAGTACAAATTGGGCTCCTCCTCTCAGTAAATTCCAAGAGGGTGGATGAGGCCGCCTCTTTCCCTGGGCCACAGCTTTCCAGGCCGTGGAAAAGAAGCAGTGATGCGGCTGCCTTAAGCCATGGCGAGGACTAAAACAGTGCGTGTAAACATGGTGCCCGGCTTGGTCAATATCATAAATCTCCGAAGTGAGGAAATGGACAAGTTTTCCCCGCTTTTAATTTATTTTTAATTATGATAAAAATCACATAAAATGTACTCTCTTAACCATTTGTAAGTATACAGTTCAGTAGTGTTAAGTATATTCACATTATTGTGCAATAAATCTCGAGAACTATTTTATCTTGCAAAACTGAAACTCTATACCCATTAAACAACAATTCCTCCTCCCCGCCGCCCCACCCCCAGACCTCTGGTAAACACCTTTCTACTTTCTGTTTCTATGATCTTGACCACTTTAGATACCTTCTATAAGTGGAAACATGCAGTATTTGTCTCTCTGTGTCTGGTTTATTTCTCTTAGCATAATGTCCTCACGGTTATTCCATGTTGTAACATGTAGCAGATTTTCCTTCCTTTTTCAAGCAAAGTAATATTTCACTGTATGGCTAGACCACATTCTGTTTACCCATTCATCCTTTGTTCTTTAATGCTTATGTATTTTAAAAAATTTTTAACATTTATTTATTTTTCAGAGACAGAGACAGAGTATGAGTGGGAGAGGGGCAGAGGAGAGGGAGACACAGAATCCAAAGCAGGTTCCAGGCTGAGCTGTCAGCACAGAGCCTGACGTGAGGCTCCAACTCATGAACTGTGAGATCATGACCGGAGCCGAAGGCAGATGCTTAGCCAACTGAGCCACCCAGGTGCCCTTATCTGTCCATCCTTGGTGGACATTTAGGTTACCTCAACCACTTGGTGGAATTGTGGCTGACACTGCAATGAACATGGATATGCAAATATCGCTTTGAGACCCTGCTTTCAATTCCTTTAAACATACATCCAGAAGTAAGATTGCTGGATCATACAGTAGTTCTGTTCTTATTGTTTGAGGACCCTCTCTTTTCCCTGGTGGGCGCACCGTTTCACCATCCCGTCAACAGTGCTATGTTTCCAGTTTCTCCATGTCCTTTCCGATGCTTGTTACCTTCTTTTTTTTTTTTAAGAGTAACCGTCCTAATGGATGTGAGTAAACAAGATGTCTTTTTGTAAAACTATTATAATCTCTTCTCACTGCTCCTGCAATGCTTCTACTGAGTCTGATTACTCAACTGACCCGGTGTTTGGTCAAAGGAGTATGTTTTCTCTGCGATCCTTGGAGAGCCGGGCAATGTTGGGCAGGGACCCCAGTGCTTTTGTCCTGCTGAGAGCTGTCCCCTGTGGCCTGTGGCTGGAGAGGTGCACACATGAGCTGCAAAGGCAGGTCAAGTTTGCCACTATTTTTGCTGTGGCTCAAAAGAGGCCACCGAGGAAAAAAGGTACTCTTGGGGGGCGGAGGGTGTGGGGGGCGGAGAGGGCAGATCCCCTCATGCGGCCCCCGTCACCCTTCTCAATGGCCTCTCCCCACTCTTATCTTCCTCCTGAATCTCTCCCAAGGTTACCTTTGGTGAAGAAATTGTTGACAAGTTCAGAGCCAAGGCTGTTTGGCGCTGTTGAAGGAGCTTTGCAAGGCCTGGAAGCGTGACTGGGGGCCAAATAAAGAGGCGGCCTGCGCTGGGGACTGCTCAGCTTCAGGAGGACCCCACGCTTGGGAAGCTGAGTGGAAAGCTCAGGTGCCGGCCAAAAGAGACCAAGGAGAAGAAACTCCAGATGTTGGGCCTGCAGAAAGAGAACATAAACAGACTGTTTTGTTGAACGGAGCCAACAGCGTTTTCCAAAAAGGAGACGCTGTGTACAGTGGTCAGCGCTTGACCTGTAAAGTGAGATAAGATTTGGGTTCAAACCTGGCTGGCTCCACCACTTACTAAATGTGCGATCTTGGGCAAGTTCTGGAACTTCTTGGAGTCTCAGTTTTTCCTTATCCTCAAAATAAGATTATTTTTAAAAGGGGGTTGGGCAGGGGGGCAGGACACCTGGCTGGCCCTGTCAGTTGATCTCGGGGTTGGGAGTTTGAGCCCATGTTGGGTGTAAAGATTACCTAAAAAAATAAAATAATAAGAAGAAAGCTGCCTCGGTGAGTTGTTGTGAGATCGGTCTTGTTTATCAAATTGCTACTGTTTATTAAGCACCGTCTGTATGCCAGGGGCTTTGTCAAGCGCCTTCTAAGCACACGATATGACATAGTGCTCAAGAATGAAGGCTCTGAGGGTGGACGTTGGTTAAAAGCCCAGATCTGCTACCCATTAACTGATCATAGACAAGGCAGTTTACCTCCCCAGGCCTCAGTCTACTCATCTTTAAAACGGGGATGATAGGGGGGCCTGGGTGGCTCAGTCAGTTGAGAATCCGCCTCTTGATTTTGGCTCAGGTCATGTTCTCATGGTTCACAACTTCAAGACCCACATCAATCCCCTCGTAGGGCTCTGTGCCGGCAGGACGGAGCCTGCTTGGGATTCTCTCTCTCCCCTTCTCTCTGCCCTTCCCCTATTTTCTCTCTCTCTCTCTCAAAATAAGTAAATAAACATTTTTTAAAATGGGAATGATAAGTGGAAAGAATGCCTGTCTCCACAGGCTGACATAGGCATGGGTGAGTGCTGGGTACTGAGTACAAGGTCTTTCATTTAACATGCTCGCCACATGGCTACTATGAGCCAGCACTGCTCTGGGGACAGGCGATCAAGGATGAATTAGCCGCAGCCCTGCCTTCCGGAAGTTATACCTTAAAGGACAAGGTGGACAAGGAAGCAGCTCCTTTCAATCCAGACCTGGAGCGGGGGCGGGGGGGCTGCCAGTCTTGGACCTGAATTGGCAGAGTCACTGAGTTTCTGATCAAAGCCCGGCAGAACTGATGGAGAAGGGGACATTTTTTCCAGCCCCCTTTAGATGCCACCTGCTCTAATGGAGTCCCGTCAGAGTCTCGGGCATGGGAGGAGCCCTCGTTGTCAGGTGTGCCGGAGCACCTTGAGGCTTTAAAACCATCCTGGCGTCTCCCCCAGCCCGGAGGAGAGGTTCAATAGCACCCACGAATGGGCAGATGTGTGGAGGGTTAGCATTCTGGAATGAAGTTGCAATCAGATCCGTGGGGCCTGGTGTCTGGGGATCAGGAGAGAGGGCAGTTGACTGTTGGGCAGTCCTTCTGCCCAAAGGACCTCCAAAGAGACCCACCACTCATTGCTTGCTGCCTCGTTTTCCCTGGGAGGCTGTCCCGCCCCCTAGCCGGTGGAGAGCTGGCAGCAGCAGGCATGTGGTCTGGGGGCTACAGAGCACCTTTCACCTACCCCCTTGCTGTCTAGCACGTACATGCTGCCTGTGGGTCCCCAGGTCCCTGTGCTTTCAGGGTAACAGCCTCCTGGCCCCAGGTGCAAACCAGAAAATTCTGTGTAAGTCGGTGGCCGCAAGGGTCTCTGGTCAATGCAGACAGAGGAGGAGAGAAGGAGAACTGGCCTGGGAGTGTCACCAACCCCAGCAGCTGAGCCAACCCTCCCCCTCCCCCTTGAGAGGGAGGCTCCAGGAATCAGCCGCTCTTTCTCCTCCTCCAGCAGGCCTGTCACCATTTCCACACACAGCAGTGTCTGTGGGGGTGGAGGCTTTTTCCAGACATGTATTTAAGTGAGGAGAGAAAACAAGGCGAGTTGCCCAGGATTTGCCAAGTCAGTAGGCAAGAGCACAACCAGGAAGCCAAAAATAAGACACCGGCGAGGGTCACCCTGCTCTCCTGAGATGCAGACAGTTTACGGTCCGTACGGAACACTCTAGAATCACACTTTTGTTGAAGGACGGCCCTTGATCCCAGAGCATCGGTCTCCTGGCTGGAAGGTGGCAGAGCCCTGATTGTGGGCAGTGAGTAATGGTGACTCAGGAAAATTCACAAGGACACAGGGAACACCCCCAAAGTCATCTGGGGACATGCCCTGGCTGCCGGTCAGGGAGCCGGGAGTTCTGGTCCCCCTTGTAAAGGAGGAATTTCTGAAGTTTTCTCTGGAACTTTGGCAGAATTCTACGGGATCTTTCAGAGGAAGTATTAGACTTTGGGTGTTTTTTCTGGGGGAAATTACTAAAAAATTTTCACCTTTACATCTATTTATGAAATCTTTTTATTCTGATAGAGCATTTATTACTGCGACGAACAGAACCCCGGAAAGCAGACAGTGATGGTAGTAACAATCTCTAACATTTATTTAGTTCTTATGACATGCCAGGGACTGGACTCTCCGTGTATTTTTGTGTTTCATCATATCGAAGGCTCCATCGGTCTTCCGATGTACAATTAATTAATGTACCACTAAGGAATGCTGCCAATTAGGGCGCCTGGTTGGCTCAGCCTGTAGAGCGTGTGACTCTTGATTTTAGGGTTGTGAGTTTCAGTGCTGAGGTTACTTAAAAAAAAAACAACAAAAAAACACAACACTGCCAATTAATCCGTGGCATTGCATTGATGTTAAGACTCACTCTGATTCCAGAAATGTTAAAAGAGGAATCTTAGAATCAACAAAATGCAGTAACTAATTCTCAGTTGTCATCCTTGCTTTACAGATGGGTAAACTGAGGAACAGAGAGGTTGAGTACACCAGTGTCACACCGCGAGAATGTGGTGGGAAGAGGATTTGAACCCAGAGTCAGGCTCATGGCCACTGTGCTGTACTGTACCTCCGTGGTCTTTCCGTGGGTCAGATCCAGGGAAGGACACACAAGAAGAGGGGAAGTTGGACTCCGCCTTCTGCTCCCTCTTCCTCATCAATGCCCCCCCCCACCCCCGCCCCCGCCAGGGCCAGTGTTGACGTCCATCTTAAAAACCTCCTAGATCTTGCGCCTCCTCTCACACCCAGCAGCTGGCATGCTGGTTCTGTCCTTCCTCACCTCTCTCTTGTCCCTCTTTGGACTATTATAGTAGCCTGTAAGCTGTCACCCTCCTCCAGTTCCCCACCCCCAACACAAACTGAGTCAGAGTCATCTTCCTAAAATGTGAATCAGATCTTGTCAGTCTGTTTCCAGACCTCTGAGGGATCCAAATCCTGGCGAGTCTTTGCTCATTCACTCTTCTGTTTCAGCACCTCCTCTGCTGGGCTCACCTTTAGTGAGCAAAGACCAGTATGGCCCAAGGCCATGGTCTCATGGAGAAGCAATGTTGCTTGGTGGGCAGATATAGCCCAGTGTGAAAATGCTTCATAGGGGGTGTGCTGGGCCCATGGTCAGGGGTGGGCACCTGCTCTGGGGATTCAGGAACCACTTCAAGGTGGATGAGTAGGCATTCACCAGCAAAGGATGTCAAGGATTCCCAGGCAGAGAGAACAGCATGTGCAAAGGTCCAGAGGTCAGAGAGAAGTTGTAGCAGCGTGTCAGATGAGGTATGTTCCCAATGAGTCTAGAAAGATAGGCTTTGGGTGGGGGCAGACAGCTGGGCAAATTTGGCCCCCCTTTCTTTTTTGGCCTCTACTCTGTTCTCTTCATTCCCTATAACCTCCCTCTGCAGTAGGTACTTGTTTCCCAACAAGGATCTTCCTCTTCAGACATCCTCCACGGGTCGCAGCCCTCTGCTCAGCAAACTCATCCTTCCAGTCCCTCCCCAGTGGAAACACCCCTGACCCTTCACCTAGCTCCCTGGGTTCTGAGCCAGGCAGGAGAAGCCTGATGAGCTGGTCTTGGGTTCAATTGGCAGGGGAGTGGGGGGGTGGGGCTCAGGAGTTGGAGCACTTTTACAGAATTGGGTTGAGTAAAAGCCTGTAAAGGCCTATAAAACCCTGCCCAGGCTGAACTAGCCCTTACCTCTTTGACCCTCTCTTCCACTGCTCTCCTCTTGGCCAACTGCTTTAGCTACAGTGCTCTCCCGGGCATTCCTTCAATATGCCCCCTACCCCCTACATTCCTACTCCAGGCCCTTTGCACTTGCTATTCCTGGTATACTTTCCTTACCTTCACTTCCGTTAGAGTTTGCTTGAATATCATCTTCTCAGAGAGGTCCACCAGAAGACCCCATTTATTTTTTTAATTATTTTATTTTATTTATTTTCTTTTTTCTTTTATAGTTTATTGTCAAGTTGCAGAATATCCCATTTAAAACTGCAACCTCTGGGGCACCAGGCTGGCTCACTTGGTAGAATACGCAACTCTTGATCTCAGGGTTGTAGGTTTGAGCCTCATCTTGAGTGTAAAGGTTACTTGAAAATAAAATCTTGGGTGGGGGTGGCCCTGGGTGGCTCAGTCAGCTAAGCATCCATCCAGCTTTGACTCAGGTCACGATCTTACAGTTTGTGAGTTTGAGCCCTGAATTGGGATCCTCTGTGCCCCTCTCTCTCTGTCCCTCCCCTGTTAGCTCTTTCTCTTAAAAATAAACAAACATTTAAAAGATTTATAAAAAAAATTTTTTTAATTGGAGCACCTGGGTGGCTCAGTCTGTTAAACGTCCAACTTTGACTCGGATCATGATCTCCTGGTTTGTGGGTTTGAGCCTTGCATCTGTGCTGACAGCTCAGAGCCTGGAACCTTGCTTTGGATACTGTGTCTGTCTCTCTCTCTCTGCCCCTCTCCACTCGCACTCTGTCTCTGTCTCTCTCTCTCTCTCAAAAATAAATAACCACTAAAAAATTGTTTTAATCTTAAAAAAATAAATAAAAACTAAAACACTGGAACCTCATCTCACAGTCTTCCCTACTTTTCTTGGTAGCACTCACCATCGTCAAGAGAGTGTATGATTCACTTATTTATTTGTGTACCGTCTGTCTTTCCCCATGAGTCTGTGGGTTCCAGGAGGTCCAGGGTCTGCCTGGTTCATTCTGCATCCCCAGCACTGAGCACTGCATTGGGCATGCAGTAGGCGCTCAATCAAGATCTGTTTGTAGAATGAATCAATTCTGAGCTCTGCGTGCGTGCCCGGCAGCCTCCGCCTTGGGTGCCAGAGAGGACAGAGGGCTGAAGGAACGAGGTCTCTGCCCCTCCGAGGGTGCCGGCCAAGCTGGTTCTGGCGGGCAGTGGGATGAGTCCCTGACAGCCAGGTGAGCCCTGGGTGAATCACCGCTAATGAGATGGTGAGGGCCACGCCAAACCGCTTCCCACACGGGCATCCGGCAGGTCACTGCCTGTCGCCAGGAAACTCCCCAGTAAGGATTGAACCAGGACCCTGGCTGGGGCCAGAGGAAGTGTCCGCCTCCCCTTCAGACCCCACCCATTCCTGAGGACTGAGTCGGCTCACCTGGGCTCCCTCACCCCTAGGCCTTGGCCAGATGCTAGTTTCTCAACCTTGGCTCCAAGATTTCCTTCCTAAAAGGAGTTTCGTTCCTTGCGTCCCACACCCCTCCTGGGCAGGGCCTGTGTGTCAGCTAGCTGGGTCTGGGTCACTGAGCCTGCAGAGGGAAGGCAGCTGGGCCTGGTTGGACACCCCCCACCCCACCCTCCCCTGCGCTGGGCAGCTAGGAAGAGTCAATCAACCACCTGATCAGAGTTTATTAAGTGTGTGGACAGGATCAATGGGGCTTTTAAAACTAGACTGGACAGCGTGAAGGGGTTTTTATGACCACACCCCATCTGTCCCATTGGAGCCTTGGGCCCACCAGAGCGTCTGCCCAAGCCCGGGATGGGTGACTGGCCCAGGGCACGGCAGCGATGTCTGTGAGCCTCCATTTCCTCATCTGCAAAGTGGGGCACAGCCTCCTGCCCTGTGGGTGGCTGCAGGGCCAAGATGAGGTCATGGGCAGACAAAGCAAGGAATGCGGGGTGGGTAGCCAGGCCTCCGCCCCGTGGCCCAGAAGATGTGGCTGGAGTGGCAGATGTCTAGGTGAACGCTGGCCAGCCACCATCCCAGAGAGAAGGTGGCTGGCCTGGCTTCTCCCTCCCTTCCTCTCAGGTCGAGGCCCTGGAGACCCCAGCAGGCCCTCCCGCCCCACACCCCAAGCTGCCTCACCCCAGGCCTCCGCGAGGTCTGAAATCCCTGCCCTCATTCATGCATATCACAGGAACGTCCCTATAGCTTTCAACAGATGTGCTTGCCGGTCAGGTATCCGATGTCCAAGGGGCACTGCTCACCTGCCTGGTGAACGGGTGCAAAGACGGGGAGCCTGGCCCTTGTCTTCAGGGCACACAGGCTGGGGGACTAGCGGTTGGGTAGTCCAGCAGGGCCTCCGTGCATGCACGTATCTACCCAGGGCCAGGGCCGCGAAGGCTCAGAGAAGGGAGCGGGAGCACTGGTAAGGTGGGGGTGGGGGTGGGGCAGAGGCTCACAGCGGAGGGGCTGACTTTGTACTTGGCTGACCCATGTTTGTCAGCAAGCCCTCACAGCAGCCTGTGATGCCCACAGCACCAGCATCATCCCACCCATTTTATGGATGACAAAACCAAGGTCCAAAGAGGTGAAGTGACTTGCCCAAGGCCTCTGTGATTGGGAGTGGCAAGGGCTCACCTGGAATTCCGGTTTCCCACCCCCCACCCCCCCAGTGCAGGGGTCCCTCATGCACTGCCTGGAGTGTCTCTCCCTGCTCGTGTATTCATTTGGGCGGCAGACACTGCACGGGTATTACTTACTCTGTGCTGGGCGCTGCCCACAAGCTGGCGATTGAGAGGCAGCAAGAAGCAGCCTGGAGGAGAAAACACACACATACACACAAGGTGAAATCTTTCATTCGATTGTCCGTTCGACGCATTCACTGAGCACCTGCTGTGTACCAGGCAGTCCGGCAGGTGCTGGGGATACGGCAGTGAACAAAACAGGCAGAGAGTGTGGTCCTCGTTGGGGATTTCTTCCTGGAGGAAAGCAGACAATAATCAAGTAAGTGAGCACTGCTCCTAAAGGAACAGGACACAGGGTAAGGGAACAAAGAGTGGCCAGGGTGCTATTTTAGACTGCGTGGTCAGGGAAGGCCTTTCCAAAATAGGTCATATTTGCTTGTGGTTGTTTTTTGAGATGACATGTGAGCAGAGGATGCCTGTGGATATCTGAGGAAATATGCTGGGCAGAGAGAACAGCAAGTGCAAAGGCCCTGAGGCAGGAGTGTGCATGGGGTATTCAGAGGGGCATCAGGGAGCTGAGTAGGGAAGGGCGGGAGTGACGGGAAGTGAGATCAAGGAGGTCATGGGAGTGGAGGAGACACCGATCCTTAAAGGCCTTATAGGTCATTTAAGCTCTTTGCTCTTAAGCCAGTGAGATAGGAGCCACTGGAGGGTTTTGAGCTGAGGACTGACCTGGTTTGGGCTAGGTTTGAAAAAGATCTCTCCGGCTGCTGTGGAGCAACGACTCTAATGAAGCAAAAAGTGGGGGTGGGGCAGAAACACCATGCCAGGCTATGAGATCATCCGGGAAGAGTTGGGCCAGGTCATAGAGGCAGAGTGGGGAGAAGCAGGCACACCAAGGACGTTCTGAAGGGAGTCCCAGCAGCCTTTGCAGACAGACAGGACATGAGATGCGAAAGCGAGGGTTCAAGCGTGATCCTGGCTCCAAGAGCAGGAGGGCAGCCTCAGCCAGGCTGTGTCGGGCCAGAGGGACCATGTCCCTCGCCTGGAGCACGGCACAGAGCATGGCGCTGCCTGGTCTGACGTCAGCACTGGGCAGGGCCGGCCCTTCTCCCCTCCCTGCGGCTGCCTGGGCCGCCTTGTTCCATTTCAGAGGTTGTGGATTGGGTCCGGCCGCTGCCATTCCCTTCCCATCTGAGGTAGGACCGCCAGCCTGCACCGTGGGGTTAGAAAACACTTTATCCATGTGGATCAAGAGTCTTAAAACTTTTCATGCTCAAAAAAGATACACAAATCAGTAATATAAATAAATAAAAAGTGGGGGCGCCTGGGTGACTCCGTCAGTTAAGCGTCCAACTTCAGCTCAGGTTATGATCTCACGATTAATGAGGTCAAGCCCCTGCGTCGGGCTCTGTGCTGACAGCTCAGAGCCTGGAGCCTGTTTCAGATTCAGTGTCTCCCTCTCTCTGCCCCTCCCCCTCTCAAAAACAGATAAACATTTAAAAAATAAATAAATAATAAATTAATTAAATAAATAAAAAATAAAACTTTCCATACTCTTTGACCCAGCGAGTCCCTTTCTAGAAAGTTCCGCAGGGGGTGTCACCTGAAATGCCAGCAGCATTTGATCAAGACAATTGTTGTCCTTAAAATTATGTTCCTAAGACTTTTAACGGCAAAAGAAAACATGGCAGCTACAATGTCAAGTGGATACAATATTGTGCACTAGACACGTATGTAAGGAAAGAACTAGACTGACAGTGATTATCTCCGAGTGACTGGATCTTGCACTGCTATTTTCTTTTAATGTTTTTTTATTTTTTAGAGAGAGAGAGAGAATGACAGAGAATGAGCGGGGGAGGGGCAGAGAGAGAGGGAGACACAGAATCCAAAACAGGTTCCAGGCTCTGAGCTGTCAGCACAGAGCCCCATGCTGAGCGCAAACCCACGAACCATGAGATCATGACCTGAGCTGAAGTCGGACACTTAACCGACTTGAGCCACCCAGGCTATTCTCATTTTCTTCATTTTCTTCTTTATACTTTTTCATATCGTATTGATGTTCTAAGATGGACATGCACTGTCTTTATGATAATTCGATTAAAAAGCTGTATTTAAAAAAGGACCAAGAAAGGAAATGTAAGTTCCCAGGAGCTGAGGAAGCACAACGGAGGCCACACCGGGAAGAGAGAACTGACTGGCCCATCCCTTCGAGGGAGAGGCGGCCGCCACATGGAGGTAGGCAGTGCTGGGGTCCGGCAGCAGGCCCCCGGGTTCCCCTCCTCCAGTGTGACTGCTCAGGCTGGGGGAGAGAACACAGCCAGGTCCAGAGACCCTCCCCCCATGCTGCCCTGTCCCCCCCTTCCTCTCCGGGGCCCCTGCAGCCCTCAGTTTGTTCTTCCATCTTCTCTGCTCCCATTACATCTCACCAGAACCCAATGCTTTTATGTGTCTCTCCTTCCCCCCAGACTGCCTATGAGCATCCCGTATCCAGAGGTTCTCCGACCATGGTCTCCAGATGGCCAGAACCCGTCAGAAGTGCAATTCACAGGTCCCACCTTAGACCTACTGAATCTGAAACTCTGGAAGGGTGCCCTGCAATCTGTTTCAACAAGCCATCCAGGGTCACAGTTTGAAAACCACCGGCTCAAACTGTCCGTGGTTCACGTGGATTATTTCATTGTTCAGATTGCCATGATTCCCGCTTAAGAGAGAAACGCGTCAAGAGAGGGTAGGAGACTCATCCAAGGCCACGCAGCCAGCCAGAGGCAGAGCTGGGAGTGTGAGCCTGTGCTTTTATCTTCACCTTTATGTTTTTCAGTTGCCTGGACTTCAGGCTCTCCTGTGAGGGCCAGCTTGGCATGAGGCACACAGAGTGCCATGGAGGAAGCATTGAACTGGAGTTTGGGCACGTGGTGTCCAAGCCCTGGCTGCTCAGCTGGAAGACCAGACTGACTCTGCATGAGACCTAGGCAGTCCTGGTCCACCCTGTGGGATGAGGGAGGCAGCTCTGTGTCCCTGTCGGGGCCCCTCTGGTGATGACAGCCAGGGCCAGTCAGGGTGAAGCAACACTGCAGAGGAAGTGCGCAGCGCCACCTGCTGGCCAGGAGGACGTCATCCCTGATGAGGGTGCACAGATGCAGGGACCCACAGACACACATCTCGGGTACACCATGACAGGCATGCACGTGTCTCCTCCCACTGCACGTGGGCGTCCACATCCACACGTGGACGTCTGGGCCTGTGGGCCTGTGGGCTCTCAGCCACCCAGCCTGGCAGAGTGCATTAAATTCACTCATTTATTCCTTCACCAAATGTTCATCGAGATATGCCAAGCCCACAGTCACAGCCCCTCAGGATCCTCCAGGCTGGGTGATGGTCAAGAGACTAGAAACCACAAGGTGATGTGGATAAGGTCTGGGGGGAGCGGGGCAGCCCCTAACCCGTCTGGACTGGGGCTGGGAGCAGGGAGGGCCTCCCTAGGAAATCCATGTCCCCTTGGGACTTGCGTGAGCAGGAGTTGACTGGGTGAAGGAGGCAGGAGCTCATCGGGTCTGAGCTCAGAGAAGCAGGAGAGGAGAGCTGGGGCCCTCGGCAAAGGGTCTTAGACACAGGCCCCAGCGCCTGGACTCTGTCCTCCAGGCAGTGGGAAGCCACGCAAGGTTTTCGGCAAGGGTGCTATGGCCACACTCTGGTGCCATGTCACACCGGAGCCTTTGTCCTAGACCTTAGGACCTGAGGCTGTCTCGGCTTCCCCTGGGGCTGCGCGTAGGACGTGATCTGTGCCTACATCCTGTTTCTTCTCACGGCAGCACCGCCCCTGTGTACGTCCAGTTTGGTGGGAGGGAGACACCCCAGGCCCCGGGGACAAGCCCATGTCCAGTCTAGAAATGAGTGGAGAGCACAGCAGCCGCTGTTAAGTCAGGCTTCCGTGCGTGCCTGGTAGATGTCCCCTCTTTACTGGCTAGGCCATCTGAGACAGCACAGAGGGTATGGCCTTTCCCAGAAGGTCGCTCCCTGTGCCCTCTGGGTACCCCCAAGTCCCCTACTAGCGAGTACGTCTCTGAGGGGTAGAACTAGAGGAGCTTGACAGGTGGTGCGTAGAGTGGGGGACCCAGAGCCCAGACGCAGCATGTTCTGATTAAAAGGCCCGTGGAGGGGGGATTCCGTGGGGAGCAAGCCTGGGCAGCTGAGCGGGAGGGGAGCAGCATGAAGACCCCAAGGAGAAGCTGGCAGGTGGTGCTGAAGAGAAAAGGGTGGCAGCTCCCAGTTCGCCTCAGGAGCCTATCTGAAGGTTACGACTTTCTCAATGGCTGGTTCTCCACCAGCCTGGCCCCTGGCCTGGCCCCCCAACCCCCCCTCTGGCCTGCGGTTTTCCTCAGTAGAGAAGCAGTGGCAGCTTCCGAGAAACCCCACCAAGACTTTCCTGTCAGGGTAACTCCAAGTTCCTCTTACTGAGGAAGGGGAAGTGGTGGAGTTTCTCCTAAGCGCTTTCAGTTTCTTTCTAAGAAGCCAGAGTGTCCCCACTCCAGGGCCCTCAGCAGAGCCATATGTCAAAGGGAGAGACCTTTGGCTTCAGGGGCTTTCCCACCTCGGTTCCAACCAAAGCGAATTTGTTGGGGCCTGGTATCGGAAGTTCCAGAAGAGGAAACCGAGGACGTGTGTTCTGCAGGCCCTTTCCCACGCACCACCCCCCCTTCTTCCTCTCCAGGGACACAACCCCAAGCCCCCTCCTCATTCCCACCGTCAGACACAAACCGAGGCCTGCCTTCCCTCGGGGACACCAGGGCAGGAAACCTATTGCTTCTCCCTCGGAGCCAGCTTCTGAGCCTTGCCTCCTCGGGGCTCGGCCGGGCAACTGAAAATCTAACCCAGATGAAGAACTGACTCCACCGTAAGGCCAATTCCAGTCCCAGGGAGGCGCCCCTTTTGGAAGCTCCCTGCTTCCTCAGGACAAACTGTGGGAGCCCAGAGAACGGACAGCAGCCTTTCTTAAGCAGACCCACTGGCTTGGGGGTGAAGGAAAAGCCCTTACATTATTCAAACAATAGCCACCATTGATAGTAAGCACTTACTGTGTGCCAAGCGCTTTGCATGAACTTCCTCCTATATTACCCACAATGACCCCTGACAAAGATACAATCATGATCCCTGAAGTCGTGATCCCAGCGCACAGCCTACGAGCCCATTCTTCCTAGTAGACCCCTTCTCAGAAGGCCAGGGAAGGAAGGCTATCAGACCCCCGCCAGAGGAGCTGACTGGGAAGCTCTGACCTCTGATATCCCGAAGATTCTCACCACAGCTTGAGCCACTCTCAGAGGTCAAGAGCAAGCCGTCCAGTTAAAACGCCTTCCCAGAGCTCACCCGGCTGGGGCCGTCCCCAGGGTGGTAGGAACTCTTGTATTTTCCTCTCGCGGGCATCGTTCTTGGCCAACACATACGTTATGGGGACAGTGGGGGGATTCCCCCAAACCATGATGCTCTTCCGTTCAGAAACATTTGCCTGGAGGTCCCCCGCGGCGTGACTCACTGCCACCGCCAGTGACCCAGTGACGTGGCAAAGAAGCTCACACCTGCAGGTGGCGGAAGGCCCTGAGCCAAAGGAAGGAGGACCCTCAGCGGGTGGTCGGGCTTAGTAAACAAAGGTACCGGCTGAGCACTTGAACTTGATTTTCAGACAAACAACATTTGGGATACACACACACACACACACACACACACACATGCGCACAATTATTGTTTATCTGAAATTCAAATTTAACCGGGCATCCTGTTTTGTATCTGGCAACCCCAGACACTCAGCACCTGGGGCAAAGCCTTCCCCACGGTCCCCGCAGGGTGCCGTTGAGAGAGAGACACAACACAGCTGGGAGGGAGAAAAACACTGGCCCGGGATGAAAGCAAACCTGGGATTTTCAATGGTCAGAGAAGGGTGGGCGCTGCTTCAAGGGTTCCTCCCGAGCAATCGAGCAATCGCAGAATCTCCGTGTCAACCTATTCAAACAGAGTGCTGCGTTCAAATTCCACCAGAAATGCATGGGTGCTCCCCGAGAAGATGCCCCTTGCTCCGGGCCCCAGTTTTCTCAGCTCTGTAATGGGGGGAGGTGTGGACGCTGTGGTGGCTCAGGAGTTCCTGGCCCTTGGCTTTTCCAGCCTAGGGGAAATCTGCTGGAAGCAAGGGAAGGTGCCAGCTCATGAAGGAACACGTTTCAGGAGGAGGAAGATGCTTGGAAAGCAAGGCCTTCTTAGCCTAGAGCTTCGGAGGAAGATTGGGGAGTCGCAGCTGGACATTGGGTGCCTGGGGGCGCCTCCTGGGTCAGGCATACCCAGTCCCCGCTGGACCTCCTTAGAAGGGGCCCTAGGGACCCCCCACAGCCGCAGGACCTGCCAGCTTTTCAAACATCCATGGAAACAACTGAGCCACCGTGGGGCTTGTTCCTAGCTCCCAAATAAGGAGAGCGTGTTATAAAGATGGAGCGATTCAATGTCTACAAAAGGTCAACCAGACAACTGGAACTGGGCTTCTATAGTTTATGCACATGATATGTGACTGGCACATGGGTGCCTCTGGATACATCTGAGGGACGTGGCCTTTGAGAGGAAGAATGCCCGGAGGCCTTTAAAGCCCCTGCAAAGGGCAGTCTCTGGGATGTGGTGACCACGCATTTCCTTCAGACGGGCAGCCATATTCCAGGATCTAATGGCCGTGTGGGGTGAACGTCAGCAGCCAGAATCTCTGGGGATACAGGTGGTGGGCAGGTCTGGGAAGGCCCCCTCTGAAAGGACTGTCAGGGTCCCAAACGGTCCCTGGAGAGGGGACTGGTGGGACTGTGCTGTGGCCTCAGGACCAGGCCGCAGCTCCACGTAGGGCTGCAGCCTTGACAGGGCACTGGCAGCCATCTCTCCAGCCAGGTCTGGGTGCGCCTGAGGCTGGCTGGGCGCTGAGATTCCTTCTCGGCCTCCACCTGCTGCAAAGGCCGAGTGCTAGCTTGCAGCCCGCAGGGGTGGTACCCGAGGGACTAGACGCGCCCCAGTAATCACCTTCGGCTCCGCACGTCAGAGCCACGACCAGGAGTCTTTGCTGCGGACCACCGACATTGTCTCATCTTCCGTCGACGTGCGTCTCTGGGAAACTTGGTGTGTTGGCCTGCTAGGGCTGCCGTTGGAGGCTAGGAGTCTTGGAACAAGGTGTTAGCAGAGTTGATTGTCTTCCCTTTGTGCCCATCTGTGTCCCCATTGCGCCTTCTCAGGACACCAGTCACATTGGATTGGGGCCCCCTGATCTGACCTCGGTTTACTTAACTACCTCTTTATTTACTTTAAAGTTTATTTATTTATTCTGAGAGAGAGAGAAAGCAAAATAAAGCATAAGTGGGGGAAGGATAGAGAGAGAAGGAGACAGAGAATATAAAGGGGGCTCTGTGCTTGTCAGCACAGAACCCAATGCAGGGCTTGATCCCACAAATCAAGAGGTCATGACCTAAGCTGAAATCAAGAGTTAGATGTTTAACTGACTGAGCCAACCAGGTGCCCCGTTTTTTTTTTTTTAAGATTTTATTTATTTACTTATATTAAAATTTTTTAACATTTATTTATCTTTGAGAGACAGAGAAAGACAGAGCATGAGTGGGGGAGGAGCAGAGAGAGAGGGAGACACAGAATCCAAAGCAGGCTCCAGGCTCAGAGCTGTCAGCACAGAGCCCAATGCAGGCTCGATTCCACAAACGGTAAGATCATGACCTGAGCTGACGTCGGATGCTTAACCAACTGAGCCACCCAAGGGCCCCTAAAGATTTTATTTTTAAGTAATCTTTATGCCCAACATGGGGTTCAAATGCCCATCCTTGAGATCAAGAGTGTCATGCTCTACCAACTGAACCAGCCAGGTGCCCCCAACACTTGGTGATTTTTAATAGATCATTTTTTAAATTAAAACAATTTTTTTAAGTTTCCTTATTTTTGAGAGAGTGAGTAGGGGAGGGGCAGAGAGGGAGAGAGAGACTCCCAAGGAGGCTCTGCACTGTCAGCATGGAGCCCAACGTGGGGCTCGAACTCACAAACCGTAGGTCATGACCTGAGCCCAAACCAAGAGTCGGACACTTAACCAACTGAGCCCCCCAGACGCCCGAATGCTTCGTGATGGTTTTCCCATGATGGAAGTGAAAACAGTGTGCTCAGGGCGCTGACTTTGGAAAAGCAGGTTGGAGACTCATTCCAGGGACGACCACCTTCCCCTCCACACTCTGGAGCCCCTCTGCCTCCCAGTTTTGATCAGGAGTAGTTTGAACACCGCTTCTGGACGTGGCCCCCACCGGCCAGCAGGTGGGGAGGGGGTCAACATCATGACCAGATGCTGGGACTTCTTGGTGGGATGGGCTGCTCTCTCTACCCAATGATGATCTGGTGATCTTTGCCCTTGAAGCGCTGTCCTCTTTGAAAAACAAAGTTTCAAAGTCTCTACCCAGTGCTGCTATTTATAGGATCATCCCATAAATGAATCTTTAAAAAAAAAAAGAGAGAGAGAGAGACAAACTTTTAGCCTTTGTTATTTTTACAAAAGTAGCACGTTTGTTATTGAAAACACAGATGAAAAAGGAGAAAATAAAATTAACGAGTTAGACCTCCCAGAGATTATCACTGTTAACATTTCTCAGTCTGTATCTATCCACGTGTCTTGATCTCCATCTCCATCAACTTTATATGGTTAAATTTACTTTCAAGATAAGAATAAGTAGTACTATTTCATAACTCTTATCAGTGACTGTATCATGATCCTTTCACCAGGCACAGGATTGTTCTCTCGGGCACAATTTTCTTTTCTTTTCTTTCCTTTCCTTTCTTTTTCGTTTCTTTTCTTTTTTCTTTCTTTTCTATTTTTTCTTTTCTCTTCTTCTCTTTTGAGAGAGAGAGCATGCAAGCAGCAGAGAGGGGCAGAGTGAGAGAGAGAGAATCCCAAGCAGGCTCCAAGCTGGAGGATCCCACGAACCTGGGATCATGACAAAGTGGAAATCAAGAGTTGGACACTCAACCGACTGAGCCATCCAGAACCCCCCACCCCTGGCACCATTATGGATGGTGCCACAGTATGAGAGTGGCACAAGCTATTCAACAAACTTCCTATTGCTGAATACTTGGGTTGTTTATCATTTGCATGTATTAGAGTTTGTGTATTTATTTTTTCAAGCAGTCTCTACACCCAACACGGGGCTTGAACTCACGACCCAAGACTAAGAGTCACATGCTCCTCCAACTGAGCTAGCCAGGCGCCCCACCATTTTCATGATATTAAATGAAGTGACAACATTCTCTCAGTGAAATCTTTGCCATGATTATTTACTGAGGAAAAATTCCTAGAAGTGAAAGTTCTGGGTTGAAGAGAAAGCCCTATTTAAACATTTTAAGCTTTATTTTTGAATATATTCATAAGGTTCAAATTTCAAAGGCATTTCCCCACCTCTGTTCTCAAGTCACCCATCTCCCCCCACCAACCGGAGGCCATCCATGGTTATTGCCAAGGTCTTCTGTTCTTCCCAGCGGTATTTTGCATGTATATAAATTATACATATGTATATAGTATATGTGTATGAATATATACACACAAGTATAAAAATATAGGTTTATTCTCTATAAAAATGCATATGTACATATATATGCATTTCTATATATATATATACATATATCTACATGCATACTTTTTTTCCCACAAATGGTAGCATCCTCTAGACACTATTTTGTACTTTGCAGTTTTCTCCTAACAAATTATCTTGGAGAACGTCCCATGTCAGTACATAAAGAGCTTCTCTGGGGCACCTGGGTGGCTCAGTCAGTTAAGTGTCCGACTTTGGCTCAGGTCATGATCTCAGGGTCCATGAGTTGCAGCCCTGCATCAGGCTCTGTGTTGACAGCTCAGAGCCTAGAACCTGTTTTGGATTCTGTGTGTTCCTCTCTCTCTGCCCCTCTCCTGCTCATGCTCTGTCTTTCTCTCCCTTTCAAATATATTTATATTTAATATAAATATAATATATTTAAATAGTCCCCTCTTGATGGACATATAGGTTGTGTATTAATTATATATGCCTGTATACCAAATCCCCCCAAAACATAATGACAAAACGCAACAATAAAAATTTATTTTCTCCTAGGTTTTCTGTTGATCAGAAATTTCAGAAGGACTGAGCTGAATGGTTCTCACTTGGGGTCTTTCAGGAGGCCACAGTCGCATGCTGGCTGGGGCTGTAGTCATCTGAAAAAAGGTCCATCTCTGCCTACGGTCACACCACCCTGAACGCCCCAATCTCTCTGAAGGAAGGTCCATTTCTAAAGTTACTCACTCATGTTCCTGGCAAAGTGGTGCTGGCTGAAGGCTGGCTGCCTCCGGGCCTCTCTGCATGGACCTTTCTAAGGAGCTGCTTAGAATGTCCTCATGACGTGACAGCTGACTTTCACCACGTGAGTTTATCCAAGAGGCCAAAATAGAAGCTACCATGCCTTTCATAACCTCGCCTTGGGAGTCACACACCATCACTTCCCCTGCATTCTAGTCGTTGTGGCAACTACATAGTTTGGTCCGGGTTCAAGGGAAGGAAGTGGACCTTACCTTTCATTGGAGGAGCGTGACCATCACATTGTAAGAAGAGCATGGGAAATGGGATAGATCAGTGCCTCCATCTTTAGAAAATATAATCTGCCATACATCATCTCCAATATGTTGAAAATTATGAATTTGAGTACATTTTGTACGTTTGGTGTACTATTTGGTGTACATTTGGTGAGTACATTTTAAAGACTTTTGATATAGATTACCATATTCCCTTTAGAAAGTTGTACCAAGTTAGTCTCCCACCAGTGGTGTTTGGGAGAGTCCATCTCTCCACATCCTTATGACTGCATGGCTCATCTTTTAAAAGTCTTTGCCAATTTTATATGTAAGAAATGGTACCTCATTATTGTAAAAAATTCCTACCAAGAAAGTAGAAGACCTAACTGTGAGTGTGGCTATTTGTTGGGGTTTCCATAACAAACTACCGTGAACTGGGTTGCTTAAACAACATGAATTTATTTTCTCATAGTTCTGGAGCCTGGGAGTCTGTGATTCAGGTGTCAGCAGGGCTTGGTTTCTCTTGAGAAACCTTGACTCACATCACCCTCTCACTATGTCCTCAATGGCCTGTTCCCTGGGTGTGTCATCCCTGGTGTCTCTTCCTCTTTTTATAAGTTCTATTGGATTAAGGCTCACTTTTTTCATATTTTATTTATTTTGTGGAGAGAGAAAGAGAGAGCACACAAGTGGGCAGAGGGAGAGAGAGAGAGAAAGAATCTCAAGCAGGTTCCACACTTAGCATGGAGCCTGACATGGGGTTTGATCCGACAACCGCAGGATCATGATGTGAGCCATAATCAGGAGTCAGATGCTCATCTGACTGAGCCACCTAGGCGCCCCTAGGGCTCACTCTTATGACCTCATTTAATTTTAATTACCTCTTTAAAATCCCTGTGTCCAAATATAGTCATATGGGGGAATTAGGGTTTCAACAGATAAATTTGGCAGTGACGGGGACAGAATTCGGTCTATAATAGTATCCCTACTGACTTGCTGAGTAATCCTGGGACAGTAATATACGTTCCTGTGCCTCAGTCTCCTCACATGTTTAATGAAGATATGCCACATTCCCTCTTCCTCTTCCTCGCTGGATTGTCATAGCATTAAGTTAAATAATACATGGGAAGATGAATATAATTAATAACACATAGGTTACTTCTGGGTCTCACTATTCCAAGTTTTCCTAACACGAGAGACCCTTTGTAGAATCATGTAGTAAATCCATAGGGTAAAGGGATGTATAAGCTATCTGTTGCTGTGTAACAAACCATCCCAAAACACAATGACTTAAAACAACCATCTATTCTTTCTTGCAAATCTGTGACTTGGCTGTGTGGTTCCTCTTCTGGTCTTATTCATGTAGCTGCAGTCTGCTTATAGCTCAGCTCACTTGGGTGGTCTAGACCCCCTGGGATGCCTAAACCTTTTTCTCCCTGGGGTCTTTCATGCTGGGCTTCTTCACATGATAATAGAAACATTCCAAAAGACAGGGGTGGGACTAATTCCATTGGGGGCCATCACTGTAACAATTCTGCCCAAAGTCCATGAGGTGGGTCAGCATATCCCACACACGCACCCAGAGACTAATGAGCTTTGGCCTCACTCTTGGCAACAACCTGGTGCCTGCCAGCTTGTTCCTAACTCCATTCTCAGCCAGTCCAGCTCCAAAGCTCCGCCCATCGGCTGTGTCTTTGGTTTGGGGCCCCGTTTATGCTCTTTGACCTTGATGATGCATCTGAAGACTTTGATTTGGATTACCTTCTAAACTTAGTTGTTTCTAAATGTTTATTATTTTTTTTTGAGAGAGAGAGAGTGTGAGCAGGAGAGGGGTAGAGAGAGAGGAAGACAGAGGATCTCAAGCAGGCTCCATGCTGTCAACCCAGAGCCCAATGAGGGGCTTGAACCCACAAACAGTGAGATCATGACATGAGAGATCATGCTTAACCCACTGGGGTGCCCCTGGATTCTCTCCTAGACTTCCTGCCCCTGACCGCGTCCTACTCCGCTTCCTGGAACCCCCAGCCCAGCCCAGCACCCCCTGATGCACCTTCAGCTGACTCGCTGTCTCCCCTGGGAAAGATTGTGTACCACCAGAGGATTCTCTTCACCAACTTCCCAGGAAAACTGTATCTGAAAGTACAAAATACTACTTTTCCCTTTTATTCACCCCAACCCAATAAGCTCCAATAATTCAAGCCTTTGAGAAATTCCACAATGTATGTTCCACATTTTAGTCATTTTTTGTGTGTGTATCTCACACATGTTCTTTAGAACTTGTGAATTATTAACTCTCTTGCACTGCTGGTGGGAATGCAAACTGGTGCAGCTGCTCTGGAAAACAGTGTGGAGGTTCCTCAAAAAAACTAAAAATAGAACTACCCTGTGACCCAGCAATAGCACTACTAGGAATTTATCCAAAGGATACAGGAGTGCTGATTCACAGGGGCACGTGTACCCCAATGTTTATAGCAACGCTATCGAAAATAGCCAGATTATGGAAAGAGGCCAAATGTCCATCAACTGATGAATGGATCAAGAAGATGTGGTTTATATATATAATGGAATACTACTTGGCAATGAGAAGAAATGAAATCCTGCCATTTGCAGCAATGTGGATGGAACTGCAGGGTATTATGCGAAGTGAAGTCAGTCAGTCAGAGAAAGACAGATAATCGTATGTTTTTTCTCATATGTGGAGCTTGAGAAACTTAGCAGAGGACCATGGGGGAAGAGAAGGGGAAAATAGTTTCAAACAGAGAGAAGGCAAACCATAAGAGACTCTTAAATACAGAGAAAAAAATTGAGGGTTGATGGGGGTGGGGGAGAGGGGAAAATGGGTGACGGGCATGGAGGAGGGCACTTGTTGGCATGAGCGCTGTGTGTTGTATGTAAGTGATTAATCACAGGAATCTACCCCTGAAACCAAGAGCACATTGTACACACTGTATGTTAGCCAACTTGACAATACATTATATTTGGAAAAAAAATGGGTGGGGGGCAGAATCTCAATCAGGTAAAAAAGAAACTGACTCCTATAACCAAATAGCAGTCCAGAGTCTAAGCGGGGGAAAAGGCAATAGAAAATCTTGTGCACCTGATGGATTCTAAGAGACATATTCAGTTTTACATTTCTGTTGTTCTTAAAAATCCCTGCATTGCATTCTATTTTGTGCTCTTTAACTTCTCAATAAGGTACAACTGGACTTAAAAAAAAAAGAACTCATGAATTATTGAGAATATAAACGTATGATATTGTTATTGCTAAGGGCTACAAAAAGAAAAGATAACACCAATAAGACCAATACACAACCCCAGGATGGTTTGGGTGGGCTGCGAAAAGTTACATGAGTCATATGTGCCCAATTGAATCGTATTTTTTGAGGTAGTGGCAGGACTTGCTGCCTAATGACCCCCCAGAGGGCTGTAAGGCAGAGCATAGGATTATTTGGTAATAGGGGCATCTGGATAGCTCAGTTGGTTAAGTGTCCATCTTCAGCTCAGGTCATGATCTCTCAGTTTAGTGAGTTCAAGCCCCCCAAGTCAGGCTCTGTGCTCACAGCTCAGAGTCTGGAGCCTGCTTCAGATTTCAGATTCTCTCTCTCTCTCTCTCTCTCTCTCTCTCTCTCTCTCTCTCTTCCCCTCCCCTGCTCACACTCTGTCTCTCTCTCTCACACACACACACAAATAAACAAACATTTAAAAAATGTTAAAAGAATGATTTGGTAATAAAAATTTGGATTTTATATAAAAATTTTTGTAAGGGGCAGCTTTTTAGTAATTTGCCAATTATTAAAATGATTCTAGTGCTTTAAGATGTATTGTTAGGTTAAAAAACATAAAGAACATGACAATTGCATAGTAAAGTACTTTTTGTGTATAAAGGAGAGAGAATATATACAATGTAACATAACGCAACATAATATAACATAACACAGCTGTGGGGGGGTACACCTGTCTCCTCTCTTTGGAAGTATCTGCAGAAACCAGGAATAGTGATTCTTAGGGGGAAAAATGGGTGTCTGATAGAAGGGAGATTTTTCAATTTATCCTTTGTCCCCTTTGAATTCTGTACCAAAAATAGTCCTGTGGGAGCAGGCGGCCGGAGGCGGGACATGAGGGAGCGCTCTGGGTGCTGGAAGTGTTCTGGGTCTGGGTCTGCGCGGCGGCTGTGTCCGTGAACACATGTAGAAAGACATCAATCCATACACTTAACATCTGTGCACTTTATTATAAGTTATGTTTCCAAGACAGTGATGGATTTTCATGAAAAAAAATATTAGTACCTCAATAAATAATTTTGAAAAGACAAATAAATGATTTTTTTTAAAGACCAGGATTTATTGCCTGTTCCACAACAGCAGGTGTGTCTCGGGAGAGTTTCCTCACGTCAGTTCCTATACAACAAAGTGTAGTTGCTGATTGGTTTCTACTGTCATGTCTGAGATGGGTTTGTGGACTTGATGCCAGTGCGGTCTTGGGCTGACGCCTGCTGGAGTGAGCGCCCTCCGAGACTCGCTGGCTGCTAGAGGGCGGACACAGGTGGTGGGCCTCCCTGAAAAGCCTGGGAATCAGGGGCCCCGCAGAGAACAGAGGAAGCGAAGTCACACTCCCCGAGCACCTTCGTATCCGGGACGGAGCCTACGGGGCGCCACATGCACTGGTCCCATGAGGCAGGGAGCCCCTCTGAGAAGCAGGAGAGAACATGAAAACTGGAAAAGAGAAGCGTGTGCTCATTGCCCACTCGTGTCCTCAGCCTTTTACTGTCTTTAAAGCCCTTTGACACCCATGATATCTTTTGACCCCAAAACAAGCCTATTAATGGACAGGGCACGTGTTGGTCATCCTGTTTTATGAATGAGGAAGGAAGCTGGGACCTACAGACCGAAGTCACAAGGGGGTGACTGAACCGGGACTCAACATCATGTTTTCAAAAGTTGAAATCTGATGTGCTTATTTGCTGCTTCCCAAAGAGGCCACAGAGCATCTAGGACCAGTTCCGTTTCCCCACTGGGTGATGTGGGGCAAGTTGCTGAATCTCTCTGTGCCTCCTTATTCTCATCTGTACAATGGATCTGGTGTGAGGATTAAATGAGCTGATACTATGTGGAAAGAACATAGTAAGTGCTCTTTAAACCTAAGCTCTTGAGGCGCCTGGGTGGCTCAGTCGGTTGAACATCTGACTTGATTTTGGCTCAGGTCACGATCTCACAGTTGGCAGGATCGAGCCCAGCATCAGGCTGTGTGCTGATATTGCAGAGCCTGCTTGGGATTCTCTTTCCCCCTCTCTCTGCCCCTCCGCTGCTTGTGCATGCGTGTGCACGCTCTCTCTCAAAATAAATAAACTTTAGGGGCACCTGGGTGGCTCAGTCAGTTAAGCCTCCGACTAGGGCTCAGGTCAGATCTCACATTCGTGGGTTCAAGCCCCGCGTCGGGCTCTGTGCTGACAGCTCAGAGCCTGGAGCCTGCTTCCGGTTCTGTGTCTCCTTCTCTCTCTGCCCCTCCCCCTCTCATGGTCTTTCTCTCTCTGTATCAAAAATAAATAAAACATTAAATAAATAAATAAACTTTAAATTTTTTTTAATTAAAAGTTAGCTCTTATTTTTATTCCCAAAGAGGGACATGATAAGAATGGCAAAGTTGAGAAATAAGAGAATCACAGAAAAAAGAAGGGTGAGAAGAAATGCTCAGAGGTAGAAATGACACTAACCCGTCAGTTCATGGCTCAGACAGTGAGAGCAGGAAGGAGGCGACCAAGCAGAGGTCAGGGACAGGCCAGGAGCACCAATAGGTGCCTTACCCCCACGTTGGCCTTCAACCTATAGAGAAGAGCACTGTTGGCATAGGCCCAGGCCAGAGCATGAGGCCAGGCAGGGGGGAAATGCAGGGATCAAACATCTGGGCCACCTTGAGGATTGTAAGCCTGAGACCCGGACGGGCGGGCCGAGGGGGCTTTGCTCGCTCTTCTCAGGATGCCAGATGGGTGCCCGATGGTGAAAATGAACAACCAGCTCTTTTGGGGGGGTGCTGAGGGGTCAGGGGGGCTCACTGGCCAATTTCAACAGTGTGAATGCTTCCACGGTGACCGGTTTCAAGAAGAAGCAGGGTCCTGGGGTCCAGCCATGGGAGAGAGGCAGGCAGCAGCAAGGAAAAGGCCACGGTGTGAGGCCTCAGAGTTAGGAGCGTCGCATCCGGGTCCCTGAGAGAGTCCACAGAAGTGCCACGTGACCTTGCACATGTCACTTCACCTCTTTGACCTCCAGTCAACTCAACGGAAGAAAAATAGCCCCTGCCACGATGGTGGCCTGACAAAGCTAGTGGGAATCCCGGCCAGAGGGTATTTTTTGAGCGCTTGCTATGTGCCAAATTCTGGGCTGCAGAGATGAATAAAAGAGGGTCCGGGCTGGGGAAGGGCAGGCGGGAAGGTTCTAGAACCGCATCAATGTGGCCCTACCCATGATTAGTAAGTATGGCGACTGCCTTGCAGTATCTGAGGCACACAATTCATCCCAACACTCCCTAGAGCTTCACCGAGGACAGACTATGGGCCAGAGGCTGGGGAACACGGTGAATAAGAGACGAAGTTTTTGCTTGCCAGGCATTTACAAGACAGGTACTAGTCTTGATGCCAACCAGACAGAGCCAGGGTCGGTGTGGTTGAGGGAGTGAGTGGTGTCGGGAGACAAAGGGGCAAGGTGCTCCGGGACCTCCCGCTGCCCTTTGAGGCAGGTACCTGAGTGAGGCGGGGCATGTGCCATGCGGATGTCTGGCAGGTTTCTCCCGGTGAGCGGTGGAAGGAAGGCATCAAATGGACTTTAAGTCGTGATGCCACTAGAGGGTTGGGACTGGGACCCTGGATTGGGGGCCGGTGGGGAAGCTTCAAATTGCAAAGAACTCCTTTGTTGGCTGTTTGGAGTAGGGCCACCAGGGGACAAGTGTAGGATCAAGGAGATCAGGTTTTGTAATCCCTCCAGTGGGATGGCAGTGGCTTGGACCAGGGTGGTAGTCTGTGACAGGTGTGACATGTAAGGAAGGGTTCCATTTAGAACACGAAGGTAGAAACAACCAGACTTGCTGTTGGCACAACATCTTCCAGGAATTTAGCTACATAAAGGACGACACTTGGGAGTCTGGGTGGCTCAGTTGGTTGAGCATTTGACTCTTGATTTTGGCTCAGGTCATGATCTTGTGGTTCATGGGTTCGAGCCCTGAGTCAGGCTCACTGCCGTTAGCACAGAGCCTGCTTTGGATACTCTGTCCCCCTCTGTTTCTGCCCCTCCCCAACTCTCTCTCTCAAAAATAAACATTAAAAAAAAAAAAAAGAACAAAGGTTGTAACAACTCCCAGCTATTCAACTCCTGGGAGCCAGGAGTTGCCTTGCATTATCTCCTTTGGTTTTCACACCAAGTCTGCAAGAAGGCATTGCTCAATCTAGTTGCCATAAATAAATGGGGGCTCAGAGAGGTTGGGTGGTGTGTCCGATGTCCCACAGCAAGCCCACGACAGAGCTGGAATTTGAGCCTTTCAGACCCTCATGTGTGTCCTTCCCATCATACCAGCTGCTCCTGGGGCTTTGGGAGGGTTAGGAGCCTGCCTGGCATGTAGGGATTATGAATCGCAAAATATTTACTATTAAAAGCCTTTATTTTTAACATTAATAAACTCCCCCGAGGTTTATTGACAATTAAAAATAAAAATTATATAGATTAAAGGCGCTACAACATGGGACGCCTGGCTGGCTCAGTCGGTAGAGCTTGTGACTCTTGATCTCAGGGTCATGAGTTCAAGCCCTATGTTGAGTGTAGAACTTCCTTAAAAAATAATAAGGGTGGAAAACATCATAGTTTTGATACATTCATAAACTTTAAAAAGGTTGTAGTCACCACACACATGCCCAGAATGGTTAAAATGAGGGGCGCCTGAGTGGCTCAGTCGGTTAAGCATCCAACTTCGGCTCAGGTCATGATCTCATGGTTCGTGGGTTCAAGCCCCGCTTGGGCTCTGTGCTGACAGCTAGCTCAGAGCCTGAAGCCTGTCTTCAGACCCTGTGATTCCTTTTCTCTCTGACCTTCCCCTGCTCACACTGTCTCTCTCTCTCTCAAAAATAAATCAAAACATTAAAACAAAATTTTAATGAGAAACAAGGGTGCCAGGGTGGCTCAGTCAGTTAAGTGACCAACTTCAGCTCAGGTCATGATCTTGCAGTTCATGAGTTTGAACTCTGCGTCTGGTCTCTGTGCTCACTGCTCAGAGCCTGGAGCCTGCTTCAGATTCTATGTCTCCCTCTCTGCTCCTCTTCTGCTCGCACTCTGTCTCTTGAGAGAGAGAGCAAGCGAGCATGAGTCGGGAGGGGCAGAGAGAGGGAGACAGCAACTGACGCAGGCTCCAGGCTCTGAGCTGTCAGCACCAAGCCTGACACAGGGCTTGAACCTATGGACCCTGAGATCACATGAGCTGAAGTCGGACACTTAACCAACTGCATCACCCAGGCACCCCTAAAAAGTATTTTTTAATGAAAAACAAACAAAACCCTGACTGTGCCAAATGCTGGGAAGTTTACGAGCAGTGGGAACCCTCATCATTGCTGATGGGAATGCAAGATGGTACAGCCACCTTGAAAGACAGGGTTGCAGCTTCTGAGAAGGTGAATTGTGTGCTTACCACGCAACCCTTCTAGACATTTCCCCCCAAGAGAGGAAAGCTTGTGTCACACAAAACCTGAGCGTGGATGTTCACATCTAGCAGTAATATTCATAATTGCCCCAAACTGGAAATAACTCAGTCCTCCCGCAGCTAGTAAACGGGTAAACCAGCTGCATAAGGGGAGTACTACTCAGCAAGGAAAAGGAACAAGCTACTGATCCATGCAGTGACAGGGTGAGTCTCAAACACACGGCTCCGGAAGGAAGCCGGACGCGAAAGGCTACATACGGTATGGTCCCATCTGTGTGACGTTCTGGAAAAGTTAAACTATAGGTCAGTGGTTGTGGGGTGGCAGGCCTGGGGGTGAGGGGAAGGGGCGTCTACGAAGGGGCAGCACGGGGAAACTTCTGGGGGGAACGGAGCTGTCCCATGTTTTCACTGTGGTGCTAGTTACATGACTGCTCTCTTGGCCACAACTCATAAAGCTGTAATATGAACGTAATATGATTTACCGTATGTAAATCATACCTCCATAAACTGAACTTATTTCTTGCCACAGTAAGGCCATTCCCACACCCTCCTGCTCAGCCTGACCCCCCCCAACCTCCCTGCCCCCATCCCTTGGGGACCCGAGACAGAGCGCTGGGGCTCAGGAATGGGTCCCACCCTTTCTGAGTGGGCTGGCTTATCAGAATCACCATTGAACTTTAAAATTCTGATGCCACAGGGGTGTCTGGGTGGCTCAGTCGGTTAAGAATCCGACTTCAGCTCAGGTAATGATCTCATGGTTCCTGGGTTTGAGCCCCACATCAGGCTCTGTGCTGACAGCTCAGAGCCTGGAGCCTGCTTCAGGTTCTGTGTCTCCCTCTCTTTCTGCCCCTCCTCCGCTCACACTCTGTCTCTCTCTCAAAAATAAACAAAAGTTAAAAAAATTTTTTAAATAAATTAAAAAAATAAAATAAAAGTCTGATGCCACAGCCCCAGTCAAACTCAGGGCTTCTATTTGGGCATGGAGTCCAGCTTAGGCACTGGGAGTGTTTCAAAAGAGTCCTAAGTGACTTTAATGACCTAGACACGGAGTTCCCTTAGAGCCGAAATTAGGACTTTTTCAACTTTGTATCCTCGGATCCTGCATAAGTATGTGCCTCACAACAAATAGAGGCAGACAGTGCAGAAGGAAAGAGCTAATCATCGCTGGGAATGCCCCTAATAATCGCATGTGGCCGTCCCGGTTCTGAAGCTGGACACGTATTCATTTGGTTGACACCTCAGTCCCTAGAGAGGTAGGACCGTGGCTCCCCCTTTGGCAGGTGAGGAGCCCCACACAGAGTGGCGGAGCCTTGCTCAGCACTCCGCAGCCAGTCAGAGCTGTGTGGCGGCTGGACCCACTAACCTCAGCAGCATACCGCCCCCTAGTGCCAGCTGGGGTCAGACTTCGAACCGATGGCCCTGGGTTTGAATTTGAATACATTCCTTACTCATAGGCTGGGTGACCTCGGACAACGGACAACAACGTATGCAGCATTGCTTGGTTTCGCCTTCCTCATCTGTAAAACGCAGTCGCTTAAAATAATGTCAAAAGGCTGGTACAGAATGAAGGGAGAGGATGTGTGCCAAGAGCTCACTGCATAATAAAATACACAATAACGCTAGCGATGATGAACACAGAGGGGGAGGAAGGAGTGAATGAATGAATGCATGCTGTTCGGAGAGCCCCAGGGTGCAGGCAGTAGGGCTACCGCCTATCACCAGTGGAGGGGAGGGGAGGGGAGGGGAGGGGGGAAGGCCTTCCAGCTGACTCAGAGTCCACCAGGGCCCCCAGGCATCTGCCAACCTTCCTTCTTCCCTCTGAGCCCCGCCTCCAGGGGGGGTGTCAGGCCCCAGAGCTACCAGACTTCTGGGGGAACCTCCAGCTTTTTGTAGGCAGGGACCTTTAGTAGAAGAAATTCAAAGCCCTTTGAGACTTTGCTGCCTCACGGCCAGGGCTTGGGCTGCAGTTGTCAGTGAGCGAGAAATCCAGGATGGGGAGCTGCCAGGAAAGGTCAGGGGCTCCCTGGGTCACATTGGGCCATTTGAGTTCCCAGGGGACAACCCTCTCAGTGTCCATGGCTTTCCAGTAGGACCCCAAGTCCTGCCAAGCCCAAGGCCTCCCTTCCCCCCCCCACCCCCCCTCGGTCACTACACAGTTCCATGTTTCCACACTCGTTTGTAGCAGGGCAAGTGACCCTCATTCCCACTGGGTGCTACCAGATGGTGCTCCCCGTGCCCACTCAGCCTCTGGACTCTGGCACTGATGTCTGAGCAACCTGCCTACTAGCAGGTAGGGCCCCTGGGATTAAAGAAGCAATATATGATATTTAAAAAAGTCAAATACCACAGCAGCACCTAAAGAAGGAAGCAAATCAATCACTCCTAAGCCTATCGGGCAGCCCTGAAGATGGTCCGGATATACAACATCTCCCTCCAAGCAGGACCGGAACGTTCCACTGCACATGGTTTGGAAAGCTGCCTCTTCGACCCCATGTTATGTGACCGCAAACAAATTACTCAACCAATGAAGCCTCGGTTTCCTCATCTGTAAAATGCGGATCCAAATATAGTATCTACTTCTAATGTTATTAAGAATCAGGGACGCCTGTGTGGCTCGGTCGGCTGAGCATCTGATTTCAGCTCAAGTCACGAACTCAAGATCTGTGGGTTCAAGCCCCACATTGGTCTTTGGGCTGATGGTTCGGAGCCTGCTTTGGATTTTCAGTCTCCCTCTTTCTATGCCCCCCCTCTGCTTGCTCACGCACACGTGCTCTCTCTCTCTCTCTCTCTCCAAAATAAATAAACATTTAAAAAAGGAAAAAATAGAAGACTCAGATGAAACAATCACCTCCAAGGCCTTAGCACAGCGCTTGACGCACAGTGAGCACTTACAAGTGTTCGCTCCGTGGCTGTTCCTCGCTGAACGCCTCCTGTCCGTCTTCCCAGGACAGCCCGTCAACAACTAAGCCTCCCCTTCCAACAGCTGCATGGGTCGCTGCATGGACACAGCGGCTTGTCTGTGAGTCCCTCTGGATGGGCATGAGTTTATGGGCAAAGGTCTCCTCCTTTGGATGGATACTTACATAGTTCTCAGTTTGGGAGAACTATTGTAAATCATGTCCGTGAGTCTGTCACACTGGCCTGTCTCCTTGGGGTACATTCTCAGAATCGTAACTGTAGGTCAAAACGTTAAAATGCTGGTTGGATGAGCAGGGCTCAGGACTTGGATCTCTGCCTTCTGTTTCATGCACACTTTGATAGTCTTTTTTTTTTTTTTTTAGTTCATTTATTTATTTTGAGAGAGAGAGAGAGAATGTGTGTGCACAAGCAGGAGAGGGGCAGAGAGCAAGAGAGAGAATCCCAAGCAGGCTCTGCACTGTCAGCGCAGAGCCAGTTGCAGGGCTCTAACTTACGAACTGTGAGATCATGACCTGAGCTGAAATCAAGAGTCGGACGCTCAACAGCCTGAGGCACCTGGGTGCCCCTGTTTCATGCATCTCTGGGTTGACAGCTCCCACATTGACATCCCCAGTCCAGACCTGGTGCCTGGGCTCAGATACTCCACCACTGGACGTGGCCATGAGTGGGTGCCTCAGCTGTGTCTTGTCCACCTCAGACATCTGATGTGCTGCTGCTCCCTGACCTGCTCCTTCCACAGCTTTCTCATCTCTGTCAACAGTAGCTCCGTCCTCCACACTCTCGAGTCAGAGGTCTCCCTCAGCGTCACCTGTGGCTCTTTCCACCTCTCACCACATTCACTCTGGGAGGGAATCTCTGTTCTGCCTTCAGAATAAACCCAGAATCCAGTCCCTTCTCACGGCCTCTCTCACTGGGTTGCTGCAACAGCCTCAAAACTGCTTCCACCCTCACCCCCTTCAGTCTATCACAAGAAGCAGCAGGAGGATGTCTGTTAAATCAGATGACCCCCTAACGACTCTCCATCTCACTCGGCCCTTGGAGGGCCCATACATCTGCCTCCCCTGACCTCACTCTCAGCTTAGGGATGATCTGAGTGATCCGATGTCTTCTCTTATTTACTTCCTGCCCACTGCTCCCGACACACTGACCTCCTCACTGTTCTTCACATGTGCCAGGCAGGCTCCCACCTCAGGACCTTTGCACTTGCTGTTCCCTCCACCCAGAATGCTTTTCCTTCTGATATCTGTGTGACGCCCTCCCTTATTTCTTTCCTTAAGGATTTTTTTATAATTTATTTTAATGTTTATTTATTTTTGAGACAGAGAGAGACAGAGACAGAGCACAATCAGATGAGAGGCAAAGAGAGAGGGAGACACAGAATCAGAAGCAGGTTCCAGGCTCTGCGCTGTCAGCACAGAGCCCAACGCGGGGCTTGAACTCTCGAGCTGTAAGATCATGATCTGAGCTGAAGTCGGATGCTCAACTGACTGAGCCACCCAGGCGGCCCAAGGATTTTTTTTTTTAAGATTATATTTTTAAGTAATCTCTACACCCAGCATGGGGCTCAAACTTAAAACCCTGAGATCAAGAGTCTCACACTCTACTGACAGAGCCTCATCCTTAAGGCTGTTTTTCAAACATTGACTTCTCACTGAGGACTTCCATGGTATTCCTTTAAAGATGGACACACACACCATTTCTCCTGCTTCCTTTCTTGTTCTTTTCTTCCACTTGAGTGACTAACTATCCTGATTTGCCTGGAACTGAGGGGTTTCCTAGGACCTGAGCACTTTCAGTTTTAAAACTAGGAAAGCCTGGGATGATTTGTCACTCTATTTAAGCACTTATCACATCTCATAAGCTCTGCATTTTAAGTAGTTATTTTGTTGTACAAGAATAGATAAGCCATTTTTGTCTGTCTCATTCACTGCTGCATTTGGCTCCTAGAAGATGCTCAGCAAATATTTGTTGAGTGAAGGAATGAACTTAAGACCAGCCTGGTTTCAGAGACATTGTGCCAATGAGGTGTTCTTGGGCTTTTTAAATATCCTACAGCAAGGAGGTAGCCTCAGGCTGGGGGCAGGCAAACCGCTTGGACTGGAATGGAGCAAAGATAAATGACTTGTCCATTTTGCCTGCTTAAGGGCAGAGCCCAACTGTGGCTGGCTGGCCTGATGGGAAGGGCTCAGGAGGTCAGGGCCCACCCTGGGGCCACTGGCACCCCCTAGTGGTCCCTTGGGAGAAAGCAGCCTCACCCACTAGCCAGAGGGCCAGCCGGCAATGCCACCCCCTTCCCCTCCCCTCCCCCATCCCGCCCCCCAGTCTCTTCTGACCTTTCCCTCTTTCCCACTTGCCTCCACTCTCGGCTTGCCTACTGCACTGCGGACTGACAGAAAGAGCTTTGATACGGCTCTGGCACTCATCAGCTGTAAGGCCTTCAGCCAATGACTAAACCCCTTTAGGACTCAATGTCCTCATCTGGAAAATGGGGATTTTAACTCCTGAGGGTAAAATGAACTAATCCATGTAAAACATCCAGCACAGTGCCTGGCACCGTAGTGCTTATTATTTATTATTAGAATTACAGTCATGCCTGGCACTTGACAGGCGCTCAACCATTGATAGTCTGCTCGCTCTCTTCATCCGGGCAACCCAAGCTGCACATCAGACATAGGCTGGTACTCCTACCGCATTCTCGGGCCTCCTTCAACCCAGACCAATGAGGCCAGAGTTTTTCTTAAGTTTATTTATTTATTTATTTTGAGAGAGAGAGAGGGCACACAAGCAGGGAGGGGAAGAGAGAGAGGGAAAGAGAGAGAATCCTAAGCACTGTCAGCGTGGAGCCTGATGTTGGGCTCAATCCCTTGAACAGTAAGATCCTGAGCTGGGCCAAATCCAAGAGTCGGATGTTTAACCAACTGAGCCACGCAGGTGCCTCAAATCAGAAATCTTTGTAATTGATATAAACATTAAAATTTTTTAGTTTATTTTTATTGTTCTGGGGTTTTTTGTTTATTTTTAAATGTTTATGTATTTTGAGAGAGAGAGAGAGAGCGAGCACGCACGAGCACGCATGAGTGAGTGGGGGAGGGGCAGAGGAGGCTCCATGCTGAGTTTGGAGCCCAACTAGGGGCTTGAGCCCAGGACTCTGGGATCATGACTTGAGCCAAAATCAAGAGTCAGACACTCAACTGACTTTAGTTTATTTATTTATTTATTATAGATTTTATTTTATATTTGAGAGAAAGAGAGAGACAGAGACAGAGAGCAAGCACGGGAGGAGCAGAGAGAGATGGAGACAGAATCTGAAGCAGGCTCCAGGCTGTCAGTTGTCAGCACAGAGCCCAATGCAAGGCTCAAACCCACTAACTGTGAGATCATGACCTGAGCCGAAGTCGGACTGAGCCACCCAGGTGCCCCAACTCTAGTTTATTTTTATATTTATTTTTTCATTGGTATTTAAAAAAATTTTTTTAACATTTATTTATTTTTGAGAGACAGAGAGAGAAAGAGCATGAACAGGGGCGGGCAGAAAGAAAGGGAGACACAGAATCCGAAGCAGGCTCCAGGCTCTGAGCCATCAGCACAGAGCCTGATGTAGGGCTCGAACTCATGAATTGCGAGATCATGACCTAAACCAATGTTGGACACTTAGCAGACTGAGCCAGCCAGGCGCTCCTTTACTGGTAAGTTTTAAAGCTCCCCAAGTGCTGCTAATGTACAGGCCAGGCTGAGAACCATAGTGGTGATCAACAGTCCTGGGTTATCTGGGACTTTCCAGGCTTTAGCACTGTTAAGTCCTATGTCCCAGGAACCCCCTCAGCCCTTGGGCAAACAGGGATGCTGGGTTACAACCTCCCCAAAGAAATAGACCCACGTTTTCTGGATCCCAAATCAAGACACCACAATCTGGGCACCAATGACTGGAAATTGGTCGTTCGTTTGTTTGTTTTTTCAAAGTTTATTTTTTTTTAAGTAATCTCTATACCCAACGTGGGGCTCAAACTTATACCCCTGAGATGGAGAGCTGCGTGCTCTATAGACTGAGCCAGCCAGGCGTTCCTGGAAATCAGCTATTTGAAAGCTCGGCTTAGAATGGTGGACCACAGAGGCCGAAGGGGAGAGTGGCCAGCTGTGGGTCAGTCAGACAGGTCCCCATCATTGGGGCCCCTGGGGCTCCAGCCACTGGCCGCCCGCTCCATGGCCTTCACCCAGCGGTCCCTCAGCTCCTCAGTTTCAGCCTTGAAAGCATAGAGCTGGCCTGACTGGTGCAGCTGGAAGACGCGGGGGTCTGCCTGGGTCCCAGCGGTCACCTGGTAGCCCAGCAGGGGGATGGAGGTGTGAGCCCGCACGTCCTGGAAGGGGAAGAGAGAGCCGTGCGCAGCTGTCCCCAGCCCCAATGGCTCAGACGGCCAATGTGAAGGTGACAGCCACAACCCTACCTCTCACCTCCCCAAACACCCACGAAGTAGGTAGACTGCTGGGAGGGCCTCCAGGCAGAGGAGGACAGGCCACCCGCTGGACAGGGTCTGGGCCCAGCTCTGAAAGCCACTAACCCTGACTGGAGGGAAGCAACGTCCTCGCTAGGGCTCCGCCGACAATACCCACTGCTCCCCCGCACACATACAGGGAGAAGGCCACGGTCTGGGAGGTGGTGGTGCCATTACCTGAGGGGCAGCGTAGATGTAGAGGACGAGGGGGTCATCCTGGGGGATCACACACCAGCCCCGGGGGCCGCTCTTGCCCCACTTGTCCCCCACCAGGTGCAGGAAGCTGCACATTAGGCTCTGCGCGGACCCTGCGGCGGACCCTTTCTACAACCGGAGAGAGAGGCTGTCAGGGAACAGAGCGTCCGCTGCGTGACAGACATTGGTTTGGGGGCTTGACAGTCACAATTTCAAATCCTTGCAGCAACCCTGTAAGGAGGGCTTGTTTGCCCCTGAGCCTGAGACGTCCCATCCTCGTGGGCCTGTGGTCACCTGGCGGGTCAGTGGCAGGGCTGCGGTCCAGAGCTAGCCAGCCGGAGCTCAGGGCAGGTGCTAGGAGGGGCTTCTCACCTGTGAGTTGCCCCCGGGAACAGAACTGGGGCCTGAAAAGGGAGTGGGCCGTGTGGCCTGCTGGGCAGGGAAGGCGTGAGCAGGGGGTGGGGAAGACTGGAATGCGGGCAGAGGCCCACGGAAGGGAACCACCTTGAAAACTGGTAGCTGTGTTCAGCTGGAAGGCGGGGGGCCGGGGTGGGGGTTCTCCCACCTCCCTGGGACAGTGGGATGTCAACCTGGCCTTTAACCAGGGAGAGGCAGAGGGACAGTGGTAGCCGCGTCCAGGCTGGGTAACACTCTATTGGTAGCAGGAAGGAACACAGCTGGCGCCACATAAATGCTGACCTGCAGTGAGGGAGCAGTGGGGCGAGCACCTGTGGGTGTGGAGAGGGGCTCAACCAGCCCCAAGGCAGCAGAGAGAACCTATGCGCCAGAGGCCAGAGAGCTACCCCCCAACTTGCTGGGTGACCTTGGGTAAGTTGCCTCTCTGGGACGGGTCCCTGAAGTCCCTTCCACTTAGAATGGAGTTTCCAGTCTGCCCCATGAAGCCTCAGTTTTCCCGTCTGTGAAATGGGATCAGTGACACCGGCTCTCTTCACCTCCTGAGACTGCTGGGGCAGGGCACGGGGATACAGATGGGAACTGTGCAGAGAGGTCCTTGTGATCATTCGATGGGGCCAGAGGACAGCTGGAGAGTCCGGATGACAGCCCAGAGCCAAAGTTTGCTTCCGTTTGGAAACAGCCCTGGCTCTGTTTGCTGGGGGAGGTGGGGCGGGGCCGTGAGCTGAGAGAAGGCTGGGAAGTGTGACCGCAGCTGCTGGTCCTTCTGCACGGAGGACAGCACCAGCACGAGGTGGGCGCCCGCACAGCTGCCAGTGCAGGTCCCTGGCCCTCACCTCCAGGATGCCCTGCCTCCTGTCGGCCTTGTCCTCCGGGAGCACGCTGCCGGTGAGGAAGGTGTAGCAGTGGAGGCAGACTCGATTGGGCCTGTTGTCATCGTATTTGAGCTCAGCCCGGTAGTCAGAGCACTTGGCACACACCACCTGGGGGAGGATGAGCAGGAGGGGCTTGGTGCCCAAGGTGAGAGGTGGGGGTCCTTGGCCTGGGAGGTGGGGGCGTGAGAGCAACCAGGGACAGGAGGAAGACAAAGCAAGTATCGGGAGAGGGATGGAGGCAGAGACAGGTGGTCCCCTGTGCTGGCAGAGTCCCAGCGGCTTGGAGGCCAAGCACCCGGTGGGTGGGGGAGAGAGCTCAGGCTCCAGGCTCCCCCCCAACCTCCGCTGGAAGCTCAAAGGCAGGTCCCCACTGCAGCTAACTCGCTTCTCCAAGCTCTCCCTCCCCTCTGCATCTCACCTGGTTCTCCCACCACCCCACGGGGTGAAGGGCTGGGGCTGTCATCCCCTCCTGACAGCAAGAGGGCGGTGACTTGCCCGGGACCACCGGGCTGGCCCTCCACATCCGGGACAGGTATTTAAAGTCCCATGGTTTAGTGTTTAGTTTTTTTTTTTATGTTTTATTTACTTTTTGATACAGAGAGAGACAGAGCATGAGAGGGGGAGGGGCAGAGAGAGAGAAGGAGACACAGACATGGAAGCAGGCTCCAGGCTCTGAGCTAGCTGTCAGCACAGAGCCTGACGCGGGGCTTGAACCCACGAACGTGAGATCTGACCTGAGCCGAAGTTGGAGGCTTAACCGACTGAGCCACCCAGGCGCCCCTAGTGTTTAGTTTTAAGATCCGCGCACACTGTGCATTCCACTGCATCCTAGAGTCAAGCATGTTTTAATATAAAAATGATGGGCTGGTTGTTTTGGCCAGGAGGACCCACCACGTGTGCTCTGTGGAGCGGGGCTGCCCCGAGCCCAGCACGGAGGAGGCCCCCAGGCAGGCCAGCGCGGCTTGTGCTGGGGAGGCCAGGAGAAAGGCGTGACAAGACTCGGAGAGAAACACGGGTGCTGCGGGATGTAACCTCCAGGGGGACTGAGGTGTCACAGTGAGCCCAGGATGTGGGATTAGAAGTGGGGGGCCAGGCACGGAGACGAGGGGGCTCCTCTGGGTGCCCAGCACAGCATGTGGCCTGGGAGGGGCCCACTGAACGCCTGGCCTGCCCCACCCTCTCCAGGATTCCTGTCTGGCAGGTGGGGAGGCAGAAACTGGGCGCCCAAACCACCGAAAGGATGACTCACAGAATACAAAGGTAGGCGCGGGCATGAGAAACCCCAAAATTGGGCCAAGGGGATCTCACACAGCCCCACACCGGGGGGCTTCAACTACCTTGGGGGTATTTTAATTTACTGAGATTTAAATTGTTTATCCTGTGAGTGTGAATTTATTTTCTCCTCCACCAGCTTTTTATTTTGAAAAATTTCAAACCTACAGATAAATTTCAAACCTACAGACAAATAACACTTGATACTGCCCCCATCACACTCACCAATTGTTCACATTTTTGCCGTATTGACTTTATCTCTCTCTATATAGATATACGTGTTTCTTTCTGAATCATTTGAGTATAAATTACAGTCCTCATGACACCACACCCTCAAGTATGTAGCTGGTGTCTCCTAAAAGCAAGGGCATTTTCCTGCCTGTGCACAATGTCATGCTCACACTCGGGAAATTTCGCATTGATACAATAGGACTATCTATAGATGGCTTGTGACCAAATTTCCCCGAAGTTCCCCATAACGACCTCTGTGGCTAGTCTTGTTTTCCCATCCACAATAATCAAGGATCATAGGTTTCCTTTTTTTTTTTTGTCCGAATATTATTTCTTCCACATACCTTGAAGGCAGGTGCATGAGTATTGTTATTTTTTGTGCCTCTTTGTGTTCCTTCACGATTTTTCATTTTTGAGGAAGTACTTACAAAGTTGCAAGTGTGAATGGACCCAACCCTTCTCGACAGGCGTGAATCACCGAGAACAGTAGCTAATCCCCAGATCCTTTCCATTCGGCTCTGATAGAACTTGTCACGGACATCTGAACCCAGGTGTGTTCCCAGTCCTAGAGATTTCCTTTGTGTCCCATTTGCTGTTTAATGCATTTTGGGGACACCTCCCCGACCGGCCCCAACCTGCCAGGCTTGTCTCCTGTCCTCTGGAGGTCATTAAAGACTGAGGTCATAAAGGGCTTCTCTGTTTGCAGAGTAAATGGAGGGGGTCGTGATGCCAACAGAGAACAGCTCAAGTACAGCAGGTACTTATAAAGCAACGCAACATCTGGCTCGGATAACCCTGCCAGGGCGGTAAGAGGAGTGGACAGGTCTCTTCCTCAGTCAGCGGGTGGCTGCTCCTCTGAGCCTGAGCTGGTGAGGAGGGAAAGGAGAGGAGAGGGAAGGCACTGACCCTTCTTTGCTGAGTCCTCACTACCACCCCGGAGGTAGGTCTTATAATCCCCACTGTACAGGTGAGAAAACTGAGGCCCGGTGAGGAACAGAGCTGGCCCGGTGCTGGAGCACCCAGGACTTGCCAGGAGAGGAGGGGACAGTCAGCCAGGGTCAGCCAAGAAGACAGGAAAGACTGGCATGAAGCTGCTGTGGCGGTGGGTCCCAGGCCTGAGAGGGGCTGAGGGGTGTGGACGCCCCACCTGGAATGGGAGCCCCTGTCCTGGGTCTGGGGCTCTCAGGAAATGGTGGTAAGAACAGATGAGCTAGCAGGGCCAGCTCTGGGGAGTGTCCTGATGCTTCAGGGTTGCAGGGGTGTGAGCTGGTGGAGTTGGCAGGGAGGGGAGAAGGACCCTGGGCTGGGACCGGAGGGTGGAGGCAGAAGAGAGACGCGTGGAGGCAGGGGTGGCGGCGGGACGACTCACGTAGCCGCAGGCTCGGCAGTGGTGGCGGCGGCGCGTCAGGGCGTTGAAGGGCTCCTTGCAGCGCATGCACATGGTCACCATCTTGTCCCGGACCCACTGAGGTGCCCGGAGGCCCAGCTCCTCAGATTGCAGCTGTTGGGCAGTAGGGGGCGCACTTCATGAGCCTCCCGCCCCTTCTGGCCACACCCTGGGGCCCTCTAGCCACCTGCTGGTGGCAGGGACTGCGCGTGCTGTGCTTCCCGGCGGCTTGATGCTAACCAAACTGACTCGATGGTAGGTCAGTCCCTATTACTCCCCTTTTACAGGGGAGGAAACTGAGGCCCAGAGGGGTCAAGGGACTCAGCAAAGACACCCAGCCAGCCAGAGTTTAGACCTCAGATTAGAAATCAAGTCACTGACACTCTCCCTCTCCCACCGCACCCCCCACCTCCTCTCGGTCTTACATTTCTCAGGCACCATCAACCCAGACCTGTACCACCCCACAGCCCTAGCCGCGGGGATGTGGAATCCTTACTAGGGATGGCTGCATAGAGTTTCCCCAAGGAATGTTTTGGAAATGGGAGAGCTGTTGGCCCTGAGTCTCTGATGTCGGGGTGGGTGGGATTTCCCTGGTCCCTTTGAATCACTCCTGACGGGTGACACTGCCCTGCCCTCCCAGCTGGGCCGGGCAGAGCAAAGAGAGGCAATAAGCATGTGTGAGGCTGGTGGCTCGAGTGAGGGATGCAGTCTTCATTTACCTCCTGCTCCTGGGTGTCTCCCTCAGGCCCCTGGACCGCAGCCTTGAAGGTTTCGTTCCGCTTCTCGATTTGGTCAATGGCTGCTTGGCAGGCCTGAGGGGGCACGGGAGGTGGTTAGGGGGGTGGCGGGGAGGGTCTGCTCATCTGTCCATCCATCCACACTGTCCACAGACACTGCTGAAAGCCTACTGAGTGCCTGGTGCTGGATTCTAAGCACACACTGGCTGACTCAAGGGAGGAGAGACTATTAACCCCAGATTACAGATGAGAAAACTGAGGCTCAGGGACATTAAGTGGCTTGCCCAAGGCCACCCAGCTAGGCAGTGAAAGGCAGCAAGATCTGAACCCAGATCTGATTCCAAACTACCCCAGATTGACTTCTGAGAAGGCACAGGGAGCAGCGGGGCGCACACACACTCACACATCGACTTTTCCCCCACCATGAGCATGTACACGCACCCCACCGTCCCCCTCAGCCTGGGTGGGTAGTGCGGGGTCAGAATCTTAGGGGCCCTGGAACGTTCTGATACCTGCATCCAGGAAATCATTTCCTCCTGGGACCTGCTCAGAAAGCAACACAGGTGTTGAGGAGAGCAGCCCCTCCCAGTTCCCGCCGGCTCCGCCCCCACCCCTCCCCCTGCTCCTCCCTCCCCCACCCCTCTCTCCCCCCACCGCCCCGCTCCACCCCTGTTTCTTCCCCCCTCCCCCACCCGACCTCGCTCCATGCCTACCGGGCTTGCAGCTCCAGGGTGCGCTGCTTCCCGGACACCAGGAAGGAGTGGGGGAACTCCGCATCCGTCAGCTCCCGTACCTGGTTCGGGGTTCGGAGGGAGACGATTCACTCAGGTTTGTCCCGCCCTGCCCTCCAAGACACTGCCGGGTGGATGGAGGTGGATGGTGCCCAAGGGACAGGGATCAGAACCCTGTCCACGGCCTCCCTAAGCCCGCGGAGCCAGGCACAGGCCCCGGGAACCAGGCCGCAAGGCTCCTGGAATTGCAGCAGCAGCTAAGTGGGCGCAGTGTGAGGTAGGAGTGACGGTTCCTCACCAAAGACTCATCAAAAGCACAAATTGGGTCATAAATTGGGTTTGGGGACACAGCTTTTTCCTTTTTCTTTTTCTTTTCTTTTTTTAAGCTTATTTATTTAGAGTATGAACCACCAGGGTAGGAACAGAGGGAGAGAGAAAATCACAAGCAGGCTCCACGCTAGCCGTGCAGAGCCCGATGCAGGGCTCGATCCCACGAAGTGTGAGACCCTGACTTGAGCCAAAATCAAGAGCCACAGCTTTTTCAAGAGCAGACCTAAGGCCTAGAATAAGAGCCTCTACCCCCCACAGTGAATGAAGACATTGGTTGCCCAATACATAGATCCAGCAGACCCCCACTTCCTGTCTTTCACTGTCCCCTTGTCCAGAACCCCACAGGTCCAAGGTCATTGTGAAGGCTGCCAGCCAGCACTTGCTATGTGCTGGCCACTGAGCTCAGGGCTTCTCCATACCTGTTCTCTTTTTATGGGCACAACAGCGAATGCCCCCGATTCACCCTAACAATTAGCCTCTACGAGCCTCGCGAGGACAGCGACAGACAGCGACAGTCCTGCATAGCTGAATCTGGTCAGACCTCTAGGCTATCCGCCAGTTTACAAGAGATACGGGGGACCGTGGGACACGTTGAATGACACCACAGGGATGCAATCAGCAAAATCCTGACTGAGAAACGCTCTCAGAGAATGAGCTGGTTTCTTCAATTAATAAAGGAGAAAAAAGGAAAAGGATGTGTAATGGATTAGAAGAGATGTAAGACACTTGTCACAAACGATTCAAACAGATCGGCTGTGAGGAGACTTTTATGAGACAAAGAAAACCAAAGGATCTTAATATTATTAAATAATTATTATTCACTTGTTAGATGTGATAATAGTACTGTTGTCACCTCTTATGGCAAAAAGAAGAGAGTCCTTTCTCTTTCAGACACATACTGAAGTGTTTGTAGGTAAAATGATTATGCATCTGAGATTTGCTCTTAAATAATCCAGTAGAAGGCAGATTAGGAAGGAGGATCCTGAGGAAACAAGACTGGTTTGGGGTTGACAGTTGTTGAAACCGGCTGATGAGCAGACAGAGGTTCATTGTGCTACCTTCTCAGCTCAAAAATATCTGTAATAAAAACTTAAAAAAAATTTTTTTAATGTTTATTTATTTTTGAGACAGAGAGAGACAGAACACGAGTAGGGGAGGGGCAGAGAGAGAGGGAGACACAGAATCTGAAACAGGATCCAGGCTCTGGGCTGTCAGCACAGAACCTGATGCGGGGCTCAAACCCACAAACCATGAGATCATGACATGAGCAGAAGCCGGGCGCTTAACTGACTGAGCCACTCAGGCGCCCCTGTATTAAAAACTTAAAGGAAATCTTCACAGTAATCTTGGGAGAGAGAGAGAGATGTTATCACCTTCCTTTAGGAGATGTGGAGATGGAGACACAGAGAAGGTGGGAGACCCGCCTGAGCTCACACAGCATCTATGGGGTAGAATGAGTATTCAAATTCAGGGGGTTTCTACCCCCGTCTATTCCCACACCACTCCCGGAGTCTTGCAAGCACAGACCTCTTCCAGGCAGTGTGGAAGAGGGAGTCACAAAGGGAAACTAAGGCACAGACAAGAACCCTAGTGTAGCAGAACCTTGTTGTTTCACTGACATTTGAGACTCTCCGCTGGCTCCCAGCCGTGTATGTGGTGACCAGGCTTTCGCACACTTTCAGGGTGGCCCACCGCAACCCAGAGAACACTCACTCTGACTACATCCTGCCCCATGTTAGGCCTGCTTTACCCTCAGGCCCACAGCAATCAGTCCGTTCCCTCTAGAGGGGGCCTGATGTGGTTCAGACGGGAACTCATGGCAACGGGGAGGCCCCAAGGGTTCATACCTGGAGCAGCTCCTGCGCAGAGAGGGGTTTGAGAAAGCCCCAACCAGAAGATGGCCCTGCCTGCACCTGTGATGAGAAAACGTTCCTCCCTGGGGGGCGATATTGGGAAATCTGACAAGACTCCATGACTAATTGGTGAGAGAGAGGGAGGGGGGGAAAGGGGATAGATCTAAGGCTTGGGGTCCAGAGATGATAAGAAGTATGATGCTTTAAGTAGAAAAGGGGGAACTGAGGGGAGTTCATGACCTGAGGATCCAGGATCACCTCTGAAGAGGGGCAGGATGGAAGCTTCTGGAGGGGGCGCCTGGGTGGCTCAGTCGGTTAGGCATCCAACTTAAGCTCAGGTTATGATCTCAGTTCGTGGGTTCGAGCCCCGCATCAGGCTCTGTGCTGACAGCTCAGAGCCTGGAGCCTTCTTCTGATCCTGTGTCTCCCTCTCTCTGCCCTCCCCTGCTCACTCTCTGTCTCTGTCTCTCTTTCTCTCTCATTTTCTCTTGCTGCCTCTCAAAAATAAATAAACTTTTTAAAAAATTTAAAAAACAAAAGCTTCTGGAGGAAGTTCCCAGGCTCCACTGTGCCCAGTGTCAACCACTCCCTAGGACTGGCCGGTTTGGGCCCCGCTAACCCACACAGTGTCTTTGTGCTAATTAGAAAAAGACCCCATCTTCAAAACACTTTACTGACATCTGTTGGCAAACTGGCATAATATTCAGGTTTTGTTAGAACAAGACGCTTGACTGCCATCTGCCGGACAGTCAGAATTGTAAATAAAGGGGCACCTGGGTGGCTCTGCCTGTTGAGCAGTCTGACTCTTGATTTCGGCTCAGGTCACAAGTTTGAGGTTTGTGAGAGTGAGCTCTGCACTGGCCTGGTTGGGATTCTCTCTCTCCCTCTCTCTCTGCCCCTCCCCCACCTGTCTCTCAAAAATAAATAAATACAAGCTTAGAAAAAAAGAATTGTAAATAAACAACCCAGATGAGGTTTGCTCATCTTAGAAGTATACTTGTACAGTGCCCAACCTGCACAGTTGTACATGGAGACTCTGGGAATGTATGTGCTTTTATCCCTTCCTTCTTCCCAGGATGGCACATCATTAGGACCAACTAAGACCTTGGGGAGAATCTGTCATAGGCCAGCGGGAGCCATCATGGTGATCAAAGGCCAGACCTGCCTTTAGATTTCAGACTCAGAAAATGGTTCCTGCACAGAACGTGGCAGGTAGATAGCTCTGCGCCTGCCCGGCCTGAGCCAGTCAGGAGAAGGTGTGGTGCACCAATGGAACATCAGACACACCGTGCAGGGAATGTTCTCAGCCGGACTGACAGACACCCAGTGCATACTGACCCCTCAACACATTCTCTAAGGGTCTGACGCTCTCGGTCCTCTCTCCGTGTTTTTTCTCTTTATGACTCTGCTTTGGCCTCTCTATTTCTTGGCTTTTCTGTCAATCCCTGCCTCTCTTTTTCTATGCCTGGGTCTCTGCCAGCCCTGAGACAGGGCTGCCTGTCTCCATTTCTGTCTGTCTGTTATTCTCCTTAAATATGCCTCTCCCAGTCTGACTCACCAAGGCTCCCAGACACACAAGCCTGCATGTACCCCAGCCTCTGGGACATTCTGACGACTCAAAAGGTCTCCAGAGGCAAGGGAAACAAAAGCAAAAATGAACTATTGGGACCTCATCAAAATAAAAAGCTTCTGCACAGCAAAGGAAACAATCAGCAAAACTAAAGGCAATTGACAGGATGGGAGAAGATATTTGCAAACATATCAGATAAAGGGTTAGTATCCAACATCTATAAAGAACTTCTCAAACTCAACACCCAAAAAACAAAGACTCCAGTGAAGAAATAGGCTAAAGACATGAACAGACACTTCCTTAAAGAAGACATCCAGATGGCCAACAGACACATGAAAAAATGTTCAACATCACTCGTCATCAGGGAAATACATATCAAAACCACAGTGAGATACCTCCCCACACCCATCAGAATGGCTAACACTAACAACTCCGGCAACAACAGATGTTGCCGAGGATGCGGAGAAAGAGGATCTCTTTTGCACTGCTGGTGGGAATGCAAACTGAGGTTCTTCAAAAGATTGAAAATGGAGGCACTGCTGGTGGGAATGCAAATAGAGGTTCTTCAAAAGATTAAAAATGGAGGCACCTGGGTGGCTCAGTTGGTTAAGCATCCAACTTCGGCTCAGGTCATGATCTCACAGTTTGTGAGTTCAAGCCCCGAGTCAAGCTCTGAGCTGACAGCTCAGATCCTGGAGGCTGCTTCAGATTCAGTGTCTCCCTTTCACTATGCCATTCTCCCATTCATGCTCTCTCTCAAAAATAAATAAACATTAAAACATTTTTTAAATTAAAAATAGAACTATCCTATGACCCAGCAATTGCACTACTAGGTATTTATCCAAGGGATACAGGAGTGCTGTGCATTGGGCACATGCAGCCCAATGTCTATAGCAGCACTATCAACAATAGCCAAAGTACGGAGACAGCCCAAATGTCCATCGACGGATGAATGGATAAAGAAGATGTATTTATATATGATGGAGTAATACTCAGCAATCAAAAAGAATGAAATCTTGCCATTTGCAACTATGTGGATGGAACTAGAAGGTACCGTGTTAAGCGAAATTAGTCAGAGAAAGACAAATATCATATGACTTCACTCATATGAGGACTTTAAGACACAGAACAGATGAACATAAGGGAAGGAAGCAAAATTAATATAAAAACAGGAAGGGGGTCAAAACAGAATAGTCTCTTAATTATGGAGAATAAAGAGAGGGTTGCTGGAGGGGCTGTGGGAGGGGAGACGGGTTCAGTGGGTGAGGGGCATTAAGGAATCTACTCCTGAAACCGTTGTTGCACTACATGCTAACTCACTTGGATGTAAACTTAAAAAATAAATTTTAAAAAAGTAATGAAAGTTATTTTTAAAAGGAAAAATCAAAATTTCAAGGGGGAAATAACAGTCCCTACACTGTAGGGATGCTGGAGAATCTGATGGGATAATGTGGGGCCCAGTCCATGGGACAATATGAGCCACCGTCCTCGCTCATTTGTGGCCACCTCTGGATGGGGAGGTACACGATCCAGTAGCTGAGCTGACAGCATGGACCCTTACAACTCCTAGGTTGGCCTGTGGACCCTGGGCAGCAGCATCACCTGGGAGGGCCCCACCCCGGACCTACTGAATCCGGACCTGCATTTTAACAACACTCCCAGAGGATTTGTGCTTGTATTAAAGTTTTCAAAGCACAGGTGTAGAGGGTAGGGAAAGCCGAGTGAGGCCAGGCTGGGGTGGGCACTGCCCCTAAAAAGTGGGCCAGGCCTACGGGAGCCCACATGGGAGACCTCCAACCCCAAACTTTCCCACCTCCCAGTGGCCCAGGACCTGCTAGATTAAGGCTCCTGGACTGAGAACGCAGCATGGTCCTTCCTGGTATTCCTCATACTCGATCCCACCTTTGGGATGAAGCCTGACCTTGGCCGGGGCACCTGCCACTCACCTTCATCCCGGCCACGTCGATGCGGGTCCTCACCTGGAAGTGGGCGCCCACCTGGATGACCTTGGGCACGCAGTACAACAGCATGTTGTTGAACTGCAGGAGACACAGCACGGTGAGCGCAAGCGCAGTGAGGGGCAGGAAGGGGGGCAGAGCCGCACTGGGTCTCCCTCCCCTCTCACCCTACTCTGGGCGGCTCACGGGAGTCACAGGTGTGATGATAAAGGGGTCGTCTGGCCCCTAATCCAACTAGGACTGTCATTGAAGGGCTGTCATATCTTTGGGCATCAAACTTACAAGGACTTTCTAATGGGGACTCGGGGGGGAGGGGGGCGGCGAGGGCTTAGGAGAAGTTACGGCTCCCTCCCCCAGACCTCCAGGCAGGACCAGTTTCCGGATTTCCAGGCGACTCCCTGGCTTCCTCAGTGTAAATCTGGGCAGTTTTTAGCAGTAACCCAATTCCTTCCTGCCATGCGTTCCCTAGAGCACAGGTTAATACTTCAGAGTTTGGAACCAAATGGCCTGGGTTCAAAATCTGACTGTTGCTTCCTAGGGCGTGTCTGAGAAACTCCGCAAGTGATCTGTCCCAAATCACCTGGATGCCAAATCCGGGAAGGACAGGCACCAGGTAGACACCAGGCAGGCAGGACCTGGGGCAGCGGGGCCCCGGGACCTCCCTCCCCGTGTGGGGTGGGTCCCCCAGCATCCCCCTACCAAGAAAAGGTAGCGCTCCATGGGGTCACTGCGGCGAAAGGAGATCTTGAGGACAGGGCCTTCCCGGAGCAGCGTGTTGGAGGGGTCTACTATGTCGTCCTCAAGGCCAAGGCGCTGGTACACTTCCCACAGGTCCTGGAGCCGCTCCTGGGACGGGGGGGGGGGGGGGGCAGCCTCAGCCAGAGCCGGGCAGGGCCCCCCTGCTTCTAGAAGGTTTGCCTTGTGTGGACTGGGATGGGATGTGAGGGGAAGGACAGCAGTGGGCCAGGTGTCACGGGGTGGGATCAGGGGATGAGCAGATGGAGATCTGGGTGGGCTGGGGGGAGGCTGAGAGTTGCAGGGAGGAGGTACAGGGCCCCCACGGACTCTGCTGCTCCCCCTACCCCACCATGAGGGCTGGCTGCTCACCATCTCAGTGATGGCCGCGTTGGAGTGCTGAGCGGCTGAGAAGATCATGTCGAGCGCTTCTGAAGGGGGGCGCAGGGCCAGAGTTATCTCCTGAAAATTGGGGGCTGGGGGCTGAGGCAGGAAGTCCTTGAGGCCAAACAAAGTGGCCTAGGGGGTCTACCGTGAGTGACCATAGGAGTGGCCCTGACCGTGTAGCCTGGCACATGATATGTTTGGATCACGGGGGCCATGTCCCACCCAGAGTGGAGAGACTGGAAGCCAGTGTAGACAGGGCTTAGGCGCTGGGCTTCCATGATTCTCATGGCTTGCCAAACCAAGTCAGACCCAGAGGCTGCTGTGGAAAGACCATGGACTTTGGCATAATATGGGCATCGCTTCAGTCCCACCCCTGCCCCTTTCTGGCTGTGTGACCTTGGGCAAGTCACTTGATCTCTCTTGGCCTTGATGTCTACAAAAAAAAAGAGAGAGGCTAATGGTGTAGATGATGTTTAAGAAGGTGTGATAATCAGTGTTGAGATCGGATAGTCATTCCAAGCTCAGGCCTCCCCAGGCCCCCTGGATTTCCGGGGGGTGTCCTCACTCTGAGCATCCGCCCGGTCTGGAGCCTGGGCTGGCAGCTTCTGGAGGTATTCCTTGAGCAGCAGCTCGTAGCGCGGGATTCTCTGCACAGGCTCCAGCATGTGGTGCTGCAGAGTCAGGCTGCCGGAGGCCTCGCTGTTCTTGGGGAGAGATGCAGAGAGGAAGGGTGTGGAGGCGAGCATGGAGGAGGGCGGGCAGGCCGCCCCGAGGCTCACAGGTGCTGGCGCGTGTGCAAACAGCTGAGCCTGGAGATGGTCGGAATCACTCAGGGAAACTGAGCCAGGGCACACTGGGGGTGGCAATGCAGGTTCTGCCCGGCCCCTCACCCAATCTCACCTGAATGCGGGTGATCACGTCCTGGAATAGGGTAGACTTGTCAGTCCAGGTGGCCAGCAGTTCAGCAGCTCGCTCAAAGTTCTTGACATACTCACTGTACATCTTCAGGAATGGGGCCAGTTTCTGGATCACGTCGCCGATACGGGGGGTGGCTGTCCTGCAAGAGGGCCACCGAAGTGCTGCCTTCAGCCTGAGGACCCCCTCTCTTGACTTCAGGCAGGGTCAGGCGAGACCAGGCTCTCAGAACTCCCCAGAACAGTCTCTTCGCTGCACTTCTGGGTGCAGGGACACGGGCACATGTCATCCTTGCCCGAACGTGTAAGGTCCAACCTCCCTTAGGTTTTGAGCCCCTGAGAGCAGACGCTTTCTCTTCCACCCCAGAGACCCGCACAGTGCTGGGCCCACAACTCGTATCCAGTAACCACTTGAGCGAGGGCCACATGCCAAGCACTGCTCAAAGCACGACACATCTCATCTCATTTAACTATGCAAGGGATGGTCACTAGCCCATCTTAGAGATGAGGAAATTGAGGCTCAGGAGATAAGAATGTATCCAGGGTCATCCTGTGGTAGGGCCCAAAGGTCAGCCCAGGGACTGTTACAGCAGAGCAGTGAGGGGCCACGATCTGGCCTCCCTGAGTTTGATTCCTGACTGTTTCACTTCCTCTAGGTGTGTGTTCTTGGACAAGTCACCTAACCTCTCTGTCCCTTCATTTTCCCACTGGAAAATAAGGGGAATGATGGTAGCCATAGGGTTGTCTTTGAAAAAAAAAAAAACAAACACACAGGGCACCTGGATGGTTCAGTCGGGTAAGTGTCCAACTTCGGCTCAGGTCATGATCTCAAGTTTGTGGGTTTGAGCCCTGCGTCAGGCTCTGTGCTGACAGCTCAGAGCCTGGAGCCTGCTTCAGATTCTGTTTCTCTCTCTCTGTCTGCCCCTCCCTCATTTATGCTCTGTCTCTCTTTCTCTCAAAAATAAATAAACATTAAAAAAAAATCACACATAAACCAACATTTCATTGTGAAAAACTTTGAGCAACCATAAACTAAAAAGAATATCATAATGAACCCCTATAGGGGCACCTGGGTGGCTCAGTCAATTAAGTGTCTGACTTTGGCTCAGGTCATGATTTCATAGTCCGTGAGTTCGGGTCCTGAGTCAGGTTCTGTGCTGACAGCTCAGAGCCTGGAGCCTGCTTCAGATTCTGCGTCTCCCTCTCTCTGTGCCCCTGCCCTGCTCATGCTCTGTCTCTCTTTCAAATATAAAGTAAAAACATTAAAAAAATAATGAACCCCTATATGTCTATCACTAGATTTAACAATTATGGACATTCCTCTCTGCTGAAGAATTTTAAAGGACATCCCAGATATCATAGCATTGCTTTGGCAAAATATATAAAGCAAGTAATTTCATCACCAAATGCTACAGTGGTAATCTCTGAAAACAAAGGCAGTTTCTTGCATAACCATGATCACATAGCAGACTGATTGGAAGATTAAATGAGTCATAGTAACAGTAAAAGGTATGATAGTAATAGGTAATAATAATAGTAATGTAGGTGAAAGTAGAAATAGGTGTGAAGCCCAAGGCTAAGCATGCAGGAAGTCCTCCGCTAGCATGGGCTATTCCCACTGCCTCCAAAGTCACTCAGCATCGGGAGGACCGGACCCATCCCCTTCCCCAGGACACACGGACATACACACACACACACACACACACACACACACACACACACACACACACACAGCCTCTCAGCACTCATCTGTCCAAGCCCCTTACTCCGAAGACAGACACAGACCAAGCCCAGAAGAGGAGACTGTCCCGGCCACACAGGAAGGGCAGGCACCTAAGGGCCAAACCTTGTGCCCCTGGGGCTGCACCCTGACCTGGCCAGGGCTGTGGTCAGAGGTGGGGTGGGGGGACTCAGGGCTCAGTTGTGGACCTCACCAATCATCCAACCGCCGCTGCAGCTCTGGGAGGAAGAATTGTGCGTGGAACTGGTAGATGGAGGAGATGTTGGAGAAGATGAGCCTGACCACGTCCTCGGGGAAGGCCTTGCTGCTGCGGGCCTCCCTCAGCAGCTCCTGGAAGAACACCTACAGCCACCACCATGGGTCACTGAGCCTGTGGCAGAGAAGAGCCACCCACACAGCCACCCGGGGGAGACAAGCACAGCCCAGGGGCTTTACGGAGCCCCTCAGCTAGGTTACTGAATGCTTTCACCTCTTCAGTCTGCCCTCATCCTCAAAACAACCTCAGAAGATAGGAAGGGTTGTATTCTGGCCACTTTACAGACGGGCAAATGAAGGCCTAGAGACTCAGACAGTTGGCCAGAGAGGCTGGCAGCTGATGAGTGTCAGAAATGGGCCCATCTTGCATCTGTCAACGTCTCTGACCTCACCACACTAAAGATCCTGCTCCTGGGGCACCTGGGTGGCTCAGTCAGTGGAGCGTCTGACTCTTAACTTCGACTGAAGTCGTGGTCTCACAGTTGGTGAGACTGAGCCTCACATCCGGCTCTGCACTGATAGCACTGATAGGACCCCTGCATGGGGTCCTCTCCACCCTGTCTCTCTCTACCCCTCCCCCACTTGCACTTTCTCTCTCAAAATAAGTAAAAATAAACTTAAAAAAAAAAAAAGATCCCACTCCTGATGTCCAAATATTTAACCTTCTTGTTTGGGGCTTCTTCTTTTTTTAAATTTTTAATGTTTATTTATTATTAAGACAGCAACAGAACATGAATGGGGAAGGGGCAGAGAAAGAGGGAGACACAGAATCTGGAGCAGGCTCCAGGCTCCAAGCTGACAGCACAGCCTGATGCGAGACTCAAACCCACAAACCATGAGATCATGACCTGAGCCGAAGTCGGCCACTTAACTGACTGAACCACCCATGCATATTTGAAAGTGTGAAGGGATAATAACGGTGAGGGTGTCGAGTGTCGGGGTGACAAATGAGGATGCTGTGTGGGGCCTGGAAGGATGTGTGCACTCGGCTCCACGTGGGGCCAGCCCTGGCACTGGGGGTGGAATGGCAGGTCGCATTAATACACTCAATCTTGATTTCTGCCCTAACTTCAGCCAACGGGGACTGAAGGTCTGAGAATCAAATCCCAGGTCCTAACTCTCTGCTCTGGTGAGGTGTAGAGAAGGGAGAGCAGGGGTGGGGTGAAGAGACCCGGTGCTGGCGCTCAGGGCAGGATGGGGTGGTATTCTGGCCACTGACCTGGTCTAGCAGATGGAGGCGTGCCACATAGGCCTTCTCTGTCTCCAGCAGTTCCTGGACGATCCTCTTTTCCTCTGGCTCCTGAATGGGGGTTGAGGGGGAGAAGGAGAAGGAGAGAGACAGCTTTGGCCTCCTCCAATAGGGACACCGGATGTAGTCTTCAAAGATGCTCAGTGGATGCCCACCTCCCAGCACTCATGCCTTCCCACAATGCATCTGGGCTGGCACCAGGATCGCTTTAACAAAGGATGGGGAAGGAATAAGGTTGTGCCAGTTCTGGATCTCAGGTGTAAGAGGCCTGGAAGCTTCCAGAAGCTTATGCTGTCTTGGGAACCATGAGCCACCACTTCTGGAGGTCTGACTGACAGAGAAGCCACGCTGAGGCCCAGAGACTACATAGAGAGAACCAGGGCCCCACCGTGCCAGCCCCCAGCTAAATCCAGCCTTCCACCATCCCTGCCCAGGCGCCAGGCTTGAGAGCTGAGTTATCCTGGGCATTCCAGTCCCGGCCACCATCGGACTTCAGCCATGTGAGAGAACTTATTATGAATTGAATTATGCTCCCCTCCCCAAACCCATATTTTGAAGCCATAACCCCTAATATGACTATATTTGGATATAGGGCTTTTGAGAAGATAATTATGGCTAAATAAAGTCATAAGGGTGAGGTTCTAATCCAAGAGGATTAGGTGTCCTTATAAGAGGAGGGACAGATGCCAGGAGACCACGGCATGAGGACACAGTGAGAAGACGACCATCTATAAGGCAAGACGAGAGGCTTCACCAGAAACCAACCCTGCCAGCACCCTGGTCTTAGATTTCCAGTCTCCAGAATTGTAAGGAAATATATTTCCATTAAGTCTCCCAATCTGTGGTATTTTGTTAGGGCAGCCCAAACTGACTAAGACAAACCCCAAGTAAGATGGATAGAAAACCCATCCATAGCATTCTGGTCAACCCACAAAATTGTGAGAAATAATAAATCGTATTCAGCCACCACATTTTGGGATGCTTTGTTATGCAGCAACTGGTAACTGCAACATACTACTGTGATCACCATTTCCATTTTATAAATGAGGAAAGAGGCACAAAGAGGCTACAGTGCTTTGCCCAAGGTCACACAGGAAGCAGAAGAGCTGGGGTGTGATCACTTAGTCTGGCTCCAGGGGACACAGTATTATGCAGCCTAGCCCTTGAACTCCACAGACAGGAAGCTGAAATCCAGAAAAGGGAGGTGACCTGTCCAGGTTTAGTCTAAGGGTAGGACCAGCACGAATCTCTATCTCTAGTTTGGGATTATTACCTCTTGCAGTGGGTAAACTGAGGCCACTCCAGGGAAGGGTACTAGGTTCACAAAATGGAGACTATTCCAAGTTGAGTGGCCTTGGACAAGTTTTTAAGCCATCTGAGTTTTGTGGGGTTATTTTGTTGTTTTGTTTTGTTTTGTTTTGTTTTGTTTTAGAGAGACAGAGTTGGGGGTGGGTAGAGAGAGAATTTTAAGCAGGCTCTACACTCAGCTTGGAGCCCAATGCTGGGCTCAATCCCACGATGCTGGGAACATGACCTAAGCCAAAACCCTAGAGTTGTATGCTCATCTCACTGAGCCACCAAGGCACCCCTAAGCTGTGTGAGTTTCAATATCCTTGCCTAAAAGACTCCTACAGTGGGGGGCGCCTAGGTGGCTCAGTCGGTTAAGCCTCTGACTTCGGCTCAGGTCAGATCTCACATTCGTGGGTTCGAGCCCCGTGTCAGGCTCTGTGCTGACAGCTAGCTCAGAGCCTGGAGCCTGCTTCTGGTTCTGTGTCTCCTTCTCTCTCTGCCCCTCCCCCTCTCATGCTCTGTCTCTCTCTGTATCAAAAATAAATAAAACATTAAAAAAATTAAAAAAAAAAGAATAGTCCTTTCTAAAAAAAAAAAAGACTCATACAGTGAAGGGGATGTGAAATAATGAAACTGTGGGATGCACTGTAGGCATTTAATCAAAGGCTGGTAAGGGGGTAGAATCTAGCTTTCAACTGATCTCTGGTGACATAAGACCCCTGCTTGGAGAAGTGCTGGTTTTGGTTAGGAGAGAATTAGGGGAGGGCACTGAAGGGGGCCCCCCAGTAACCCACATCTGCTCCAGCCCTCAGGCACCTGCGTCCCCGGCCCAGGGTGGGTTCCAGGCTGGCAGGATTTCCTCCAGGCTCCACTGGACAGCTTGTTCTTCAAAGAGTTCAGGTACTTCCTGCTGACCGTCCTGGGCTCAGACCCCAGGGCCAGGGTCTCCTCAGCATCGGGCTCCGTCCATGGTTCTGCAGGTGGGGGAAGCCTGCACCCAGGGTGGTGATGTTCAGCATCCAGTTTGGAGACGCTGGATGCTGCTCCTGAAGTCCTGAAGTGAACAGAACAGATCTGAGAGCTTCCTGTCTGTAAAGCAGGCAGAAGAATAGCACTCCCCAGGCCGGAATTTAGGAGTGATTAATGCACGTAACAGGTGTGAAGTGACCCCTGAGTGCCTGGCATGCAGGAGGAATGTGCTAAGTAAAACATCCACTTCTTTCCCAACATCTTCTTGGAGGGAACTCCAGCTTCAAAATGAGTCAGCGTAGACTTGTTTTGATTTCTTGGAAACTACATACTTCCCTGTTTAAAATGCAATAAGGAACCCCTCTTTGTGCATGTAGTGTGGCCCCAGGTCACCCTCACTTGTACACCCCATCTCTGTTTTAAGTCTCTGCAGCAGGAAAGGCCCTAAAATCTTAGTAACTTGTACATGGAGAGAAGGTGGGAGCCATGGAACACTCTAATGGGAGGGCAGAGCTGCTAAAGCTGGGGCTTTTCAATGGGAGCTGTGCCTTCCACACCTCTAGTGGGTGGGTAGTGGGGGAAGACAGCCTGGACGCATTTCCTTTTTCCTCCAAGAATGAACGTTTGAAGGGTATCTTTGTGTGTGTTATCTTACCTATAGGGTCTACAGGCCGGTTCAATTATTTAGATAAAAGAGATCACCCTTGCCGAGTGTACCCCATGATTTGGGTTGTGCCCATTCCCACAGTATGGAAAGGCTTGTGATGAGACAGACAGTCTGGGCAATGGAGGACCAGACAGGTACGAAATCTCCAAACTCTGAGAAAGGTTTTCATTGGCCCAGCTTTGCAGCTAAGGAAACTTATGCAGAGAGCATAAGTTACTTGCAGCGAGGGGCTGGCAAAGGTGGGATTCAGATCAGGCATCTGATCCCTAAACTGCCCCTCCCCACCTGAGTGGAGAAGAACCAGGCCCAGAGGGTCAGCATGTCTGCCCCAAGTCACTCAGCTGGTCGGTGGCAGAGAGGATTGGAACCCAGACCCCAGTGGCTCCTCATGGGCTCCTCTACCCTCCTCTCACACCTCAGTGCCTGGTTCCTCAACCCGAGGAAATAGCTAGGCCTCAGGCTTTCTGTTCTACATTTGGTTTCAGCTTCTGCATTTCCCTCCAAGTGCCTGCCCCAGGCCAGCTTCTGTTTCCTCTTCACCCCTCAGTTTCAGATCAGCTAAGGGGCTGGAAGACCTCACAAGAAAACCAAAGCCAAGGGTGCTGGCACAGGGCCTCTCACATGATAAGAGGTGACTCTCACCCTGCAGTCAAGGCATCCTCTGACCCCATTCTGGTCTGAGGGCTGCCTCCTCTTGTGTGGCCTGGGCACAACACACATGCTGAGGGTCTCGTCTCCACTGGGCAAGCCTGGCGTGTGGAGTGGGGTGATGCTCTCTTCCCACTCAGAAGGGGGCAGCTGGTGGGGGTGGGGGACCCAGAAGGCGGTGACCGGAGCTGTCCTTGGTGCTGAACAGAACGTGCTTGGCGAAGGATGCTGGGAGAATCAGGGTAAGGTCCCCGGCTCGGGCAGCTGAACTGCCCTGCTAGGTTCACATCTACTCCACATCCACCTTGAAGGCCACAGAGGCCTTGGTCTGCTCTGAGTACCCTCAGCACAGAATCTAGGCTCCTCTCAGGATATCTATTTTCTGTGACCCGGCATTATAGTAATTCCATGAGCTTAGCATCCAAAGACAGAAATCGGCCCAGCATGGATCATTCTTTTGGCTCCCATGACTGCTACAGTTCCTGTGTGGTGCTGGGTTGTGCCACCCCCACCCCCTTCAGGACTGAGGAGCTCTTCTCCCCGGTTGTTGGTGGGAATTGCCCTCCTTGGAAGACAACTGCCTCATCCAAGGTCAAGTCCACATCCAACGACTAGCCCATGTGGAGGGTACAAAGAGCTACTGACTCGCCTCATGTAGAACACCTTGAGGGGCATCTGTTGCCCCTGTTGCAAGTGCAAACAGTTCAACTTCTCCCAATGCTGTGTCTCTCACCCCAACCGGTGTTGTTCCCAAAACCATCCCCTGAAGCAAACTTCTATCTGAGAGTCTATTTCCAGAGGATGCTACCTACAACACTCCCTAACCCAGCCCTGGGCTTAAGGAATCCCTGAAGAGTAGATTAATGTCACACACAGATGCACACACACCACCACCCACCACTGCCAGGACCACCAATGACCTCCACACATCTGGCCCAGCTTTTTAAATTTTCCCTTCAGATGGAAGTCCCTACCTGTGAACTTAAAGCCTTTTAAGCCTCCTTGCCTCTCTTTGTATCAATTTCCATCATCTATAAGATGGGAATAGAAATAGAACTACTCTCTGGAGGCTGTTAGATAATTAAATGAAACCAGTAACAAAAATCACATAGAAAAATGCCCCCAAAGGTAGGCTGATGGTACATCCTGGTTTGCCAGATACAGTCTCAGCTTTTCCTATTGTCCCTCCTCTCCGCCAAAAAAAAAAGTGAATGGCATCCACTTTCAGTTTTCATTGTGCCCTGAGTTGAATGATAAATTATATGGTTGTCCTACTTATAAGGAGTAAGTGCTTGATACGTATTAGCTACTATTTCCAATGGGTGGAGTCCTGCAGCCCAAACACTGTTTGGTCCACCCACGCTCGCTCATAACTACACACAACTGGACTCTCCCCAACATAGCAATATACACACTCTCGGGGCCCCTGGGTGGCTCAGTTCGATAAGCATCTGACTTTTAGTTTCGGCTCAGGTCATGATCTCAGTTTATGAGATGGAGCTCCGGGTCAGGCTCGGTGCTCACAGCACACAGCCTGCTTGGGAATCTCTCTCTCCCTCTATTTCCTCCCCTACCCCACTTGCATGCATGTGTGCTCTCTCTCTCTCTCTCTCTCTCAAAGTATGTAAGTAGACATTAAAAAAAATATATATATATAGACATACACACTCTCACCGCTGCCCAGTTCCTGGTGCCTGCTGATGCAGCCTGATGCTGTGAGGACCCCAGACACTGCTCAGACAGGAGGAGGTGTCCAGGATGGGCCCAGAGAGAGAATTGCTTGCTGTGAGGCCACACGGCAGTCCTGGCCCTGATCCTCAGCCTGAAAACTGGGAAAGCCTGTGCTCCAGGGCCTGACAGTGGGCAGAGGGGGGGCCCAGGGTAGGTAGAGGAACTAGAGGGAGGCTACCAGTCGGCCCTGGCGACCCTTCCCACCCCCACCACCCCATACCTGCTGTTCTCAAACACAGTCACCAGACTGGACACAGATGCCAGCTTCTTTCTCTCTTGCTCCATTCTGCAGACCTCCAGGGTGGGCCTCAACTACCCCTGATGCAGGGAAGGAGGCCTCCAGCAGCACCCTCAGCCGCCCCCACCCTGGGTCACAGATCGGCTAAGACATCCCAGAATGTGCTCCTGTCTTTCCAGAGGGTTCAGGAGGCCTGCCTCCAGCTTCAGAGTAAGAAGGAGGAAGTGGTCCCAGAGCCACAGCCCCAAAAGGGAAAGGCCCTTGCTTCCTCCAGAGGGAGGAGCCCACTCAGGCCCCACCCCTCCCTCACTCGGTCTGACCCTCCACTCTTGTAGACCCCATTCCAGAGGCCACCCCCAGGGGAGAGTGGGGTCCAAAGGTAGTTTCTGGAGCCAGCCCTTGGCTGATCTTGGCCAACCACACTTTCTCATAAGGCCCAGTGGATTGTACTTGGGACCTTCTCTGCATCTTCTTTCCTGCATCTGACCTGCTCACTGCTTTGAGGAAACAGCTTTTTTTAAAAATTAAAAACAGCTCACAAACCTGTGAAAGTCTAGCAGGGAGGAGTACAGTGCTGTTCTCTACTGGTCTCGGTCTTTTATTGACTGCTGTCTCCACCTCCTTGCCCCAGGGGAGGGTGGCTTCCTCCTTGAAACTCCAATAATAACTAACTCGGGCACTCTTTTTAATGTTTTACAAGTATTTTCTCTTTTAATCCTACAATAGCCTTATGAGGTGGGTCCTATTACTATCCCTATTCTACAGAAGAAAAAACTGGGGATCAGAGAGACTGAGTAACTTGCCCAGAGTCACCCAGTAAGAACACAAAAGAAGTCATATTTCCAGAGCAAAGATGAGTGGCCTACAATTCCAGCAAAGATTGGGTTGGACACCTGGATGACCATGGTCTTGCTGTGTCTTCCCCAGACTTCCCAGTCTTGGCGTGCTGGGTGGTCTCTGCCGGATGCCTCCTCTGCCATCTGGTCTCCCGCCCTTCCACAGAAAAGGCCGATTGCCTGCATTCCCCTTCTTCAAGCCTCACTGGCTCTATAAGGCTCTCCCACTGGGTTCTAGTCTCATTCGTCCTGAACCCGGGCTTTCCATCAAGATTTGTCTTTGTCCTGGAGAGTGGGGACTGGGCCTCAGTCACCTGGTTATCCGAAGTGGCTGCTACAGCTTCACGCTCCAGTACCTGTAAACCCCTGGGGCCTCACACACCCACTTGCCTCACTAGCTCAGAGCAATTTTTTCTAGAAGTTTCTTCTGGCTTCTCCCCCAGCCCTAAACCTCACTAACCCTCTTCACTTTTTGTTTTTACTTTTTATTATGGAGAATTTGGAACACATACAAAAGTAGGCAGAATAATATAATGCATTCCCAAAACCTATAACCCAGACCTAACAACCATCAACTCATGGCTAGTACTGCTTCATCCACAGCCACATCCATGCTCCCTTATCATTTTGGAACAAATCCCAGATGTCAGACGATTGCACCCATAAATATTTTGGGGTGCATCTAAAAGATAAAGAGATTTTATATATGTATATATGTACACACATGGTAATATTATTCAGCATATGCATACATATGTATGTTATATACATGTGTGTATATATATATAAAACAATATTACCATTATCATACCCCAAGAGATATTTACCAATAATTCTCCAATATAATCAACTACCTAGTCAGCATTCAAAGTGCCAATTCTTCATAAATGTCATCTGCTATGGACTGAATTGTGCCCCCCCTAAAATTCATCTATTGAGCCCTAGCTCCCCATGTGTCTGTATCGGGGAAATAGGGCTTTTAGGAAGTAATTAAACTTAAATGAGGTCATAAAAGTAAAGTCCTTACTAAGGTTGGTTGCCTGGGGCACCAGGATGGCTCAGTCAGTTGAGCGTCCAGCTCTTGATTTCAGCTCAGGTCACGATCCCAGGGCTGTGGGATGGAGCTTGGGATTCTCTCTCTCTCTCCTGCACCTCTCCCTAGCTCACTCTCTCTCTCTAAAATTAAAATAATAATAATAATCAGAGCAATCTCTTCATGCCCACCTCTCCCCCGACTCCACATACCCTCTGAGGGGAGGCCACGTGGAGATAAGTGGCCAGCTGCACACCAGGAAAAGGAACCCTGCCCATGCCTTGATCTGGGATTTCCAACCTCGAACCTTGAGAAATAAATTTGTATTGTTTTCAGGCCTCTCTGGCTGTGGTATCTTGTTATGGTAGCCTGAGCAAACTAATCCATCAGCATTTTAAAAAAATTAGAATCCAGGGCTGGGGCGCCTGGGTGGCTCAGTTGGTTGAGCGTCCAGCTTCGGCTCAAGTCATGATCTTGCAGTTTGTGGGTTGAAGCCTCGGGTCGGGTTCTGTGCTGACAGCTCAGAGCCTGGAACCTGTTTTGATTCTGTGTCTCCCTCTCTCTGTGCTCCTCCCCTGCTCACGCTCTGTTTCTCTCTCTCTCAAAAATAAATAAAACATTTAAAAAAATTTTTTTAAGTACAAAAAAACCATTAGAATCCAGGGGCACAAACTGGCTCAGTCGGTAGAACATGTAACTCTTGATCGCAGGGGTCGTGAGTTTGAACCCCATGTTGGGGGTAGAGATTACTTTAAAAAATAAAAATAAAAATCAGGATCCAAACAACGTCCACATTACAAAGTCCTATGATTAACTCTCCACCCACAGGTTTGCCTCGTTCTTTTCATGTTCCCGCACAATACAGTTAAGAGGACCCTGGGCTGCCTGCTGGCCCTTCAGGTCCCGTGGTCAGGCCTTTGCCAATTGCAGGGCTGACCCCTGGATTTCCTGTCCATGGTGGCTGGGGGGGAGAGGGAGCTTTATCAGATTCATCCTTAAATGCCACTTTTCCTGGCTGTGCTCCAGGTCTGGGGAGGCCTCTCTCCTTGGTGCTCCTCTCCCCTCGACTGCCCAGTGCCCAGTTTCCTCCTCTGCCTCCCACCAGACTGTACACTGGCACCCTGCAGGCAGGGCCTGGGGACACGCACTGCCCCTCTGGTCCCCAGCCCAGCCCAGGGTCCCGAACAGAGTGGGGCCTTAGAAGCCATGTGGAATGAACAAATGTTACAGCCTGAGCCCAGAGGCTTATCTCTGCCCTCGGGTGTCAGTGCCTTGGGCTTCTAGAGCAGAGCCCAGACCCAAACAGCAAGACGTGCCCCTCACCCGGGGCCAGGAGAGGATGCAGGGGTACCTGCAGGAGGCTACCTAGTAGCCCAAATCTGAACGTGGCAAAGGCACCCTAACAGCTGCATCAGCCCAGGAAGGAGAGCCAAGACGTCCACACCCAAAATAATCTTCTGGGGCTCTGCCCCCTCGGTCCCCCCACTTCAGCCCCTCACTGTCTGCCAGCCCCTCTGCCTGCCTTGCTTCTCGCCTGCAGGCATCACCAAGGCTCAGCCCACACCCCTTCTACCGGCTCGGTGGGGTCTCCACAGGCCTGGGACAGGTGCATGGTTGGCTCCAGGACAAAGGGCGCTGGCTGCTTCTGTAGGTCACATGTGTCATCGAGGTTGGTGGCTTGGAGGGGGCTGCCTGTTCACCCTGCAGAGCCCCAGCTCTCCTTCACTGATTCGGGCCGTTCTTGCTCCCCTCCGTTTCATGCCCGCCTTCCCTTCCCCACTGCCTGCTTCAATGCTTGGACTCAAAGGCATTGATATATTAAGTAGCTTCTGCGTCATAGGTCAAACTCTATATTCCCCGCCACTCTTGGTGGCTCTGTTTCTTTCATCAAACCCAATCTATTTGCTTTGGGCCAGTAACTGAGCTTCACTCTCCTGTGTCAAATGGGGATCGTGATAGCGCCAACCTCCGGTGGTCGTTGGAAAGATACAATGCGACAGTGCCATTGCCATGGGTAAGGGCTCAGAGTGAGGTCTGGGAGAGAGTAAGCACTCAGGGAACGTTAGCTACACACACATTCTTGTTCCTAACAGAAGACCTTTGCGATGGTTACCCCCTGCCTTGACCAATCAGTTCCTTTTGCCTGAAATATCTCCACCTTGGCAACAGCTGGTTCACTTCCTCCAGGAAGCCTTTCTTGATATCAACCACTGGAATTCCTTTCTCTCCTCAGAGACCTGGCGTTTCTCTCTGTTTACTCTGATTTCTTCTGCTCCCTTATTAAGTCATGCATGCAGTTAACAAGTATTTCTTAAGCACCTACTATGTGTCAGCATTGGGATAGAAGGTATAGATTAAACACAGTCCCTTACCCCTTAGCTCATAGTTTAATGAGGAGGATGGGCCAGTTAACCACTAAACTATGTTGTGGGAAATGCTTTGAACAAGGGACCCAAAGAAGAAGCATCAAAGTCTCCAGAGAATAGTAGGTGCAGGAAAGGAAGTCTTCCTAGCAGAGGCACTGAAGGGTGCAGAATGAGTTAACGCTCCAGGTGGACAAGGTAGGAAAAGGCATTCAAAACAGAAGGAACAGCATGTGCAAAGGGGTGTAGGCTTGAGGCACCCAGGGTAGACTGGGGAAAAGAGCAGAGAGTCCAGCACCTCTGGGCTGGGGCTGGGGAATGACAGGACACAGGCTGAGAAGACTGCAGGGGTCTGGCCCTGGCAGGCTTTGTCTGCGGAGCGAATGTGCTTGTGACCTAAGGGGAGTGGGTACAGAGTTTTAAGCAGAGGAGCCCCTGATCTGATGGGCATGAACATGTCTCCCTCTGTGCAGGGGCAGCATCTCCATTTCAGAGCTCTTGGGGTCCTTGGCATGAATAAATCTTGTGCTTTCTCCCCTCTGCTTTCAAGCCCTAAGGAAGCTGGAAGAGCTCACTCAGTTCTCTGCACCCTGAGAGGTGGAAAGAGGGAGGGACAGAGGCAGGGAGAGACGCCCCACCAGGAACTGCAGGGCTGGGCGGTCACGTGGCTGACTGTCAAGAGAACTCTGTGTGCAGACTAGGCGCATCCAAAAGGCCTGTCGCTGGCAGCCCTGGAGCAGCAGGTGACCTCTGGGGGTCTTCAGGGAAGAAGTGTCAGAATTTAGGACTTGGGTGCTGTGCGTGTGTGTGTGTGTGTGTGTGTGTGTGTGTGTGCACGCGCACACAGGAAAATCTCCAGGTGCTAGTGAGGGCATAGCTTCCCTGTGAGGGCATAACTTCCTCTAGGGGGAAAGAAGATTCTCAAGAGGAGCGTTTATCTCTAGTGAGCCCAGGCCCGGGAGGGGACAGGTTGGTGTGTTCCCAGCCCTGCCACCTGCCCCTGCCCCCAGCCCGCCCCCCCCCACCCCCAGCCTCAGTCATGCACTACGCCTGCTGAGAGCTTAATGGCTTGTGACAGACATGGAGTGGGATGACTGGCTCCAGGGAAAGTGCAGGCAGCCAGCTGGAACCTGTTCTGGGCCACCAGTCCTGGCCTGCCACCTCGAAGCTCCCCCCGTCCCCCTTCTTAGTCCTCCACCCCGCTACTGGTCTCTGGGAGGCCCCAGCTGGGCATTGTCTGGGTGCTCATGTGGGGGCAGAGGTCACACCACCAGTGCGACAGGGAGGTGTGGGCCCACGTTGCCAGCCCCTGACTTGGGGGAAGATGAACCAGCTAATGTCCCTCGTAGATATGGTTCTGCTGTCCTTCCCTGAACAGCTAGACTTTTTCCACTTGTCCCTCTGCTGGAAATCCCACCAAAGCTGTCTTCTAGGAGGACTTGGTGCTGTCGCCTGCCCCCCTCAGCAGGCGTGGGTGCCAAGCCTCAAGGCGCCCGTCTGCCTTCCTGCTGGGCACCTTTCCCAGAAAGTCTCCCATATTTGGCTGCTGTGTACCCCTGCCGCTTTGTGGTCTGGGGGCCCTAAAGTTTTTCAGTCTGAGTGGTGTAATTGTTCAGAGCCCTTTAGCTCTGGGAGGAACACAGGGAGGCCAAACCAAACCCCCTCAGGACGTGCTAGCCTGGGGCTGGCTGCCCAGACGGAGGGTCGGCTTTCAGGGTGTCAAGATGGCTGAAGTGGACAAGACAACAAATGTGTGTCAGCCCTGACGTGGGTGGCCCAGAGGACGTCAGTGAGGGACATAAACAGCTCTTTCTTCTTCAGCGAGCCAACGATCAAGTTTCAAAGCTGGCATTCTCGGGGATTGGGCAATGTTTGTGCCAGGCCCTGGCACCCACCCCACTATTCAGGAAGGACTCAAGGTCACCAGAGGCAGGCATCAGGTGGGGCCCAGGGAGGTGTCCTGGGAAACTGGGAATGAAGAGGGAAGGGCAGTGTGTGTGAAATCACAGCCAGGGCTAACAGGGCCGGTGCCAGAGGTATGAGATATGCCGCTGGGAGGCTGGGAGCGGGCAGAGGGGGGGATCGTGTTGCTGGGGGAGGGGAGAGGACCCCCACAGAGCTAGGGCCCGGCCTGGGCAGGGAGGCGCCAGAAGGGAGCCACCCAGGCAAGGCCACAGCCCAGGACCGGTGCCAGGCCGTGCCTGAGAAGGCGCCCAGAGCGTGAGCACATGGCCAGCGTGTGGGGCCTCACCCTCCAGGTCACTCTTTTATCTCCAAACAGCTGTGGGCCTTTCTCAAGGACTGCCCGGTCCTCCACAGCAGCTCATGCAGAAACATGAGCAGCTTGAAGAGAATCGACAGGTTCCCAAGTGGAAAAAAGAGAACAAATTGTTTCTGCCCAGCCAGTGGCCCTGCCCACTGGCGACCTTTCTTCCACGGCCCGCTTCGCAGCCCGGGCTCCCTGGTCCCATCTCCCCACATCACAGCGGGACTTCCTCCCTGCCTGTGAGCCCACCCCCAATGCACCTGCCCTGTCACTGAGCTCCCTTCTTACGGGGCTCCTGGGAGGGCTGCTCTATAACCAACCACTCATGAGCCCCCTCAAGTCCATTTCTCCCACCCAAGAGCGCACCATTGCCTCCTTTCTTCCCACCAGCTGCCCCCCTTCCTTCTTTCCTTTCAACAGAGAGCCCCTGACCCAGGAACTTGGGAAAATACAACAAATGATCCTCTCAAATCTTGCCTGAGGCCTTAGTCCTTACAAAACCCTGAGTTGTGGGGGCGGGCTGGACCCTGGCTTATTTGTCTCTGTGTCGGCAGAAGTGAGCACAGGGCCTGCCGTGGAATAGCCTCTCCCCACATTTTTCCCAGGAACAGGACATTCTGAGTGTGTAGGAAGGGGTCGTGGGGGAGTGCGGGGAGCTCCCTCCTCGATCTTCTGCCCTCTCTGAGTTTGGCTTTTGGTCCACCCCCCCACCCCTCACCCCCCACCCCCCAGCCTCATTGTCTATCTTGACCAGGTTCCTCAAGCACTAGCCCTGCGCCCCCTCCTCCCCCAGGGCCCGGCTCCTCAGGGCCTGCGTACATTTCTCAGTTTTCCACCCAGCTCATTGCTCAGTGCTCCAGTGTGAATGAGTTACCATCCTCCCCAGTTCCCCACAGGCCAAATGTGCAAGAAAGCTGCTGGAATGCCCACCACTCTAGCCTCAGATTCCCAACCTTTTCAAAGGCTACCTTCCACTGGTTTATATTAGGGATATATCTAGCTTATGCCTCATTGGGTGTCATAGTCAAGTCCATAGCCAGTGGCCTACGAGGCCCAACTCCCTGACCTGATTTCCACACTGTTCCCTTTCTTGCTCTGCTTGAGCACCTGGCCTTCTCTCTGCTTTCCAACCTGCCAAATGCCCACCTCAGGGCCTTTGCACTTGTCATTCTTTCTACCTAGAATTCTCTTCTGCCAGATAGATATCTGCATGGCTCACCTTCTCACCTCCTTCAGACCTTGCTTTAGGGGCATCTGAGTGGCTCAGTTGGTTAAGCATCTATACTCTTGATTTTGATTCAGATCATGATCTCATTCGTGGTTTGTGAGATCCAGTTCCGTGTTGGGCTCTGTGATGACACTGCAGAGCCTGCTTGGGATTCTCTCTCTCTCTGCCCCTTCTCCACCTGTGCTTTCCTTCTCTCTCTCTCTCTCTCTCTCTCTCTCTCTCTCTCTCTCTCTCTCTCTCAAAATAAATAAACTTAAAAAAAAGAAATTTGATTTAATGTTACTTCTCACCAAGGCCTTTCCTCTTTCCCACATACTCCCCAAACTGCAACCCCACCACACTTTCCCAGTCCTCCTTTCCTGCTTAATTTTTCTCACTTCTCACTGGCCAATATACTAATTTTTTGGATTATATTAGTGTCTATCTCCATCCCTAGAATGTCAGTGCAGGAAGGCAGGTGTTTCTGTCTATTTGGCTCACTGCTATATCCCCAGCACCTACAACAGTGTCTGGCACATAGTAGGTGCTCAATAAATATTGGTCCAAGGAATCAAGGGAATTTTTTTGCTTTCTCTCCCTTCTAAGCTCTCACAGGGCAGAAACTCCAGGGTACCCAGCTGCACTCATTGTGAACCAAAGCTCATTCTGCCTCTGGTGCCTGACGGAACCCTAGCCCCCCTCCCCGCCCCCTTACCTCCCCACTCCCAGTTTTCTTGGGCAAAATGCAGCTTCCACCCTGTCCCCAGCCGGGGGGGGGGGGGGGGGGGGGGGGGGGGGGGGGGCGGTGTGAGTAAGCTCCTCCTCCTTCACTGCCCCGCCCCTTTATTACAGACTAGATTGGGAATTACAACCCGAGGAGGGATGAGAACTCTGGCCTCTGTGGGCAACCTGTCTCTTAGTGCAAGGAAAAAGCACCCTAAACAGCGCTTCCTGAAAAAAGAAAAAGTGCACACAGGAACCACTGGTACTGCTTTTTAAAAACATTTTAGTTTCCAGACTCCATCCTTGGAGATTCTTAGTCAATCATCTGGGGTGAGGACTGGGCTTTTTTTCTTTTTTAACTCTTTTAGTGATTCTAATGTTCAATCAGGATAGGGAATCAGGATAATAGTCTGGGAAGCCAGACAATGCCCTGGCTGGGCTCTGGTATCCCTGGATGTCTCAAGTCTTGCTGAGCACCCAGAGTGAGCACAGGTACGCCAAGATGCCAAGTCTTGGCAATTCACTGGGAGAATTGTGGGTGTGCATGTATGTTCCCCAGCTCATCTCATTGTTTGGGAGTGTGCACACGCGCACACAATCTCACACACACACACACACACACACACACACACACACACACACACAATGCTACCAAAGACCAAACTCATTCTCAGACACGGTACAGCCTCTGCTAGATTTTCAAACCCAAATACCAACTAGAACCACGCAGGGATCACAACTCGCTGCGGCTTGTGTGTTGTTAAAATACAGAGAACCACAGACTTCTCATCCGCACAAGAAGCTTTCTTTTACTCTGCTCTGACCTGTTGTCAGGAGTGAATGCAGGCCCTGGGGTGCCAGATTTTGTTCTTTGTCTTCCTCAAGAGAAATTAAAATTCAGGAATTTAAAAAAATATTCTAATGTTTTTATTTACTTTTGAGAGAGAGACGGAGTGGGAGCAGGGGAGGGGCAGAGAGAGAGGGAGACAGAGACTCCGAAGCAGGCTCCAGGCTGGGCTGTCAGCACAGAGCCCCATGTGGGACTTGAGCTTGTGAACCGCAAGATCATGACCTGAGCCAAAGTTGGACACTTAACTGACTGAGCCATCCAGGCGCCCCTATAATTCAGGAATTTGAAATGAAATAACCCATACCTTCATGTAAAAATCCTGAGGCTGCCAAATGTGTTGTTAGCCCCAGTTATAAGGTTGTGGGGAGCACCATGTCTTGCAAGGCTGACCCTCCTTACAGTGGGATCAGGATGTCACATGATGGCTTTGGGGCAGGGTCCCCCATCCTTCACATCCAAGCAAGCAGGAGATGGCTGCTGACTTCCAAACCACTCGATTGCTGACCGGCCCCTCACTCGCTCTGCCAGGACTGCCCTGGAGTTTCACAATAAAGGCCTGTAGCGGCGGGTGCTGGAGTCCGTTCCCATCGGCCCACGGAAGTCCATTGTGCCCATCTCTTCCCAACTCCATGCCCAGCGACATGTCACATTAGCAGCTTGAAATCAGTCACAGTGAGAGTATTTCCACCTCATGAATCAGCTCATGAATCAGCTACAAACCAGAATGTTTTTCTTCCTAGAGGACCAAGTATTAAACCTACCAGCACAGTATTACACACAGGGATTCAGAATCCGCCAAGGACCAGTAGGGAACAGTGGAGAAGGGAGCCATTTTGTTTTCTGATTACATAAGAATTCATGTGAACGTGCCCGGTAGACATGTCGACAGCACCTTCCCCTAGATACCCACTACGAGGAAATGAGAATCTTAGTCCTGAAATACTTTTTCCTCAATTAAGAAATGAGTCACACAATGAAATGCCCAGGTTTTAACAGTACAGCTTGGCGAGATGTTCCTAGTGCATCCACGCATGAAATCACCACCCCAACAGAGATGAATGCATTTTCCGCCCCCAGAAAGTTCTTCATGCCTCTGCCCAGCCATTCCTCCCCTAAAGGTAACCACCGTTCTGATTTTTACCTCCACAGATTAATTTCGCCTATTTCAGAACTTTAAATAAATGGAACCATACAGCAGGTGTTCTTTTGTGTCTGGATTATTTCACTCAGAATAATGTTTTTGAGCAACACAGCCATTGCTCATATCAAGAGCTCCTTCCTTTGCAGGGCTGAATGGTCTCCCACTGAATGACACCATATTAATCCCCAGAGTCACCCAAAACTCTGGATGAAGACCCATTCATGTTTTATTTTTGCAATTTCAGCAGGAGAAGAAACTTCTCACCATGTCTTAGGACAAACAGACGCTGGGCAGGAGAGATTCAGATAGACAGACACACCTTTCTCTACCAAGAGAAGAAGGGTAGGGCAGAGCACAAAGCAAGTGGACAGTTGATCCTTTCCAACAACAGGGTGAGCCTTGTGCTCAGTGAGGTGCCACATGTCCCCATCGTGCCCAGGTCCTGATTCCCCTCTCCCTCCTGCACATTTCATCCGAAGGCCTTGGGACCTGCGAGTCCCAGAGTTGTGTCCTATGATCCTTCATGCCATTCCTGGTGACCGGCACAGCATGCTGTGACAGACTTCCTGAGGTGATCGGTTATGATGTACCTTTTTGGAGCATAATTAGAACAAAAGGTGGTTCCTGGATTGGGGGGCTCTCTCTTAGCCCAGTTCTCCGCTCCCTTAATTCAGAGAATCCGCTAGGGCAGGGACAGCTAGTGAGAAGCCCCTTCCTCCTTGGGGCGAAGCGGTCCGACACCAGCAAGAACCAATCTGTTCGGCACAGAAATGGGTTGGGTTGCACAAATAAAGACCTGCCCACAGAGAAAGGAATGATAGGAGGCTGGGAAAATATTCAAAGCAATCCACGGAGGAAAGTCTCAAGTCCACAGATGAGATCTCCCCCCCACCCCTCCCCCACCAATGACGTTTTTTGGCACAAAGCACTCTGTCATATTCCTTATTTCCACTACATGTTTTTAATGCTTATTTATTTAAAAAAATTTTTTTTAATGTTTATTCATTTTTGAAAGGAAGAGAGAGACAGAGCACAAGTGGGCCAGGGACAGAGAGAAAAGAGAGAGAGACAGAATCTGAAGCAGGCTCCAGGCTCCAAGCTGTCAGCACAGAGCCCGACATGGGGTTCGAACTCATGAACTGTGAGATCATGACCTGAGCCGAAGACAGGTGCTCAACTGCCGGAGCCACCCAGGCGCCCCTCCTTACTGCCAGTCCTCACTGCAGGCCTGGGGAGGCTGAGGTTCAGAGAGGCTCTCAGCGCCACACAGCTGAGAGCGGCAATGACAGGATTCAGAGCCAGACACATTTGATTCCAGACTGCATGTTTCCTATGCCAGGCAGGCTCTTTCTAGAGAAGTCAGGAACTGTGGAGCTCCAAGGCTGGAGATGGTCTACTGAGAGGGTAATCTCAGGGGTAGAGTGAGAACCCTTTAAGGAGGGGCTGTCTATACACCGGGTATGAATACCTAAAGAAGGAAGACAGGAGGGAGGCTGGCATCAGGCTGCCCTCTGGCTCACATGTGCAGGGTGTCTAGCTTGGGTATGGTTAGGAGACGTGAATGGCTAGAGTGTGTGTGCTGAGTGCTGAAAACCTGCTCTCTCCTCAGACCACGAATCCAGAAGGGCTTCAGGCCAGGAACACTCTCAAAGTGACTGGCCTGTGCCCAGGAGCAGCCTCTGGAGGCCCAGGGTCCTCACTCCAGACACCTGTCCGTTTCCTGCTTTTGACCTCTGTTTAAGAGCATGGGGCATCAGACTTAGGCAGATGCGGCTCCGAATCCTGGCTCTGCTTCTTATTAGCTGTGTGGCCCTGGCCAAGTTAACCTCCATGGGTCTCAGTTTCCTCATCTGTGGAAATACTCATGTGAGGGTACTCATCTCATCGCCCTGGCCTCATGTTGTAAAAACGAATGGAGTTAATACTTGTAAGCCAGTAGCAACAGTGGTGGGACTTGTGAAGGTATGACTCAGGTCCCTTAGCAGAGGACTTCCTGAAGAAAGGACAGCGGCTTGAATTCAGCTCTTGAAAGTGCTCAGTAGAATCCTATGTGTTTTGGGGAACGTGGGGCGGGGGTGCCAGAACTGAAGTTTGGCTCCTTTTGTAGCTGGGCTTCTGGGTGGGGTTGATGTCTGGGTATAGATCCCTGGGGATCCTCGACAGAAAGAAGGCCGGGGCTCCCCACCCCCACCCAGAGTGAAGAGAGAGAACAGAGACGGTAGCCGGAACGTTCTCACCCAGAACTAGAAAACTAGCCTCCATCCAGAACAAGCCATCTTCTTTACAGGACGTAACTTCGGTGTCTGGTGTGCCTCGCCCCTCCGATGTGACGTCTGAATTCTCATGCTGACCTTGATGTGATCACCTCAAGTTCCTCCCTGGCCTGGTTCGTGTGATGTGAACCTAGTTACAACAATGGGTACTTACTATTCTGTATTCTCTTTTCACTGTAACATTAGTTCCCCTTGGGACTTCAGGGGTGGTGGTTTATATACTTGGGAATGCTAAAGGTCAACAATAGTCTTGTTTCTTGTTAATTTTCTGCAGTTTGATCCCTCTTTGGAGCACATGGGTCTTCCTAAAGTTCTCATTTGTACACAGCGGTGCTACTATAAATACAATTTCTTAAAAAAGTACTTTTGCTTATTCCTTCATTTTCTAGAAAATATTTAATCGGTTTCTACCATGTGCCAGGCACTGTGCCAAAATGAACAGGACAGTCCTGATCTCGAGGAATTTACAATCTGAGTGGCTCAGTCGGTTGAGCATTTGACTCTTGATTTCATCTCAGGTCATGATCCCAGAATTCTGGGATTGAGCTCCATGTTGGGCTCCACACTGAGCATAGAGCCTGCTTGGGATTTTCTCTCTTCCTTTGCTCCTCTCCCTGGCTCACTCTCTCTCTCTCTCTCTCTCTCTCTCAAATTAAACAAACCAAAAAAAAAAAAAAAAAAAGGAATTTACAGTCTAACAAGGGAGACTGACCAGAATGCAGGCAGCCACAGTATAGTGTAGTAAGTACAGATGGTAATGAGACCACAGGGGGCCACTAACCCAGCCCAGAGCTAACTGCTTTATAATTCTAAGTACTATTCAGTGGAAGTACTTAAGTATAGTTCTAAGTACTATTGCTAGGTTGCCCAGTAGAAGAAATGCTGAGCAAGATTTTCTTTCATTCCATCGTTTCAATGAGTATACTTCTTTTTTTTTAAACATTTATTATTTTTGAGAGACAGAGTGTGAGCAGGGGAGGGACAAAGAGAGAGGGAGACACAGAATTCAAAGCAGGCTCCAGGCTCTGAGCTGTCAGTACAGAATCCGAAGTGGGGCTTGAACTCACAAACCGTGAGGTCATGACCTGAGCGAAAGTCGGACACTCAACCGACTGTGTCACTCAGGCGCCTCTATCATTACTCATTTAAATAGTAGACTTTCGGAGCCTAGCACAGGGCCTGCGTATGGTCTCAAGGAATGACAGATTAAAACCCTCACCATCTAGTGAGGGAGATACACAAATACTTTAGGGCCAAACACTTCCGGGAAGGCTCAGTTGCAAAGGAGGATGACCACAGTCGTTAAGGTGCGCCTAGATTTGTCTAGTGGGGAGGGCAAAAGGCTACGACACGACTGGAGACCGCGGAGGGGGCGCAGGCTGGGAGAGGAACTCATGTAGGTCACAAGGTCTGCGCTCTGGGCCGCAAAGAGGCTGGCCCAGGGCTGCGGAGAAAACTCCTGAAACCAAGGGTCTTGGAAGCGCCTCAGACCATATTGGGGGCGTCTGGGTGGCAGAGCCGCCGGGCCCCGCCCCCGCCGCCTTAGGTGGGGGACTCCCGGGGGATCGCCCTGGCTGGCGGCAATCTTCACACTCTCCGAACCCGCGGCCCGGGCCACTCGCGACCACTGACCCCCGGCTTGCAACCCAGGGTTGTGCAAGACTCCAATCCCGTCCAAGACCCACATCCGGCGCGTACCACCTTCGGCTCCATACAGCCGCGCTCCCCCGAAGCTGCGAGTGGTGCGGCCCGGCCCCGCCCCCTGACGCCGCTCGGGGCGGGGCTCCTCCCGTCACGTGACGGGAGTGACCTCACCGTCCGGCGCCATGGGGGCTTCAGACCCGGAAGTGGCGCCCTGGGCTCGCGGCGGTGCCGCGGGGATGGCGGGAGCCGGAGCAGGAGCGGGAGCTCGCGGCGGCGCGGCGGCTGGAGTCGAGGCTCGGGCTCGCGATCCGCCGCCCGCGCACCGTGCACACCCTCGCCATCCTCGGCCCGCGGCGCAGCCTTCCGCCCGCAGGATGGACGGCTCGTCCGGGGGCCTGGGCTCCGGGGACAACGCCCCGACCACCGAGGCTCTTTTCGTGGCTCTGGGCGCTGGCGTAACAGCGCTCAGCCACCCGCTACTCTATGTGAAGCTGCTTATCCAGGTGGGGGCCAGGGCGCCGTGGGGAGGTGGGGGCTTCTGTGAAGGTGTGACAGGCCGGGATCTGGAGGAGGATGGGAGCAGGGGGTCTGTGGCGACGGATTTGGGAAGAGGGGCAGAAGACGGCAGGCTTGGTGGGCTGAAGGAATGGGACAGAAAGGAAGCATTGAAGGGTCTGGTGGGGTGAAGGAAAGGGGGCGAAGGGGTAGAAGTCACAAACTTGGGAGAGGATGGGAGGGACAGGGATTTGGTGGGTGCAAGGGAGGGGTCGATGGGATGGAGGAGAAGGGTTTGGAGGTTGAAGGAAGGGAGACAATGAACTTGGAATCGGAGGAAAGGGGCAGCATTTGGGGACGAGTAAAGAAGCAACAGAATGGGGGAGGGGCGGGAAGTTTTAGCGAATGGGCGGGGAGGAGGATTGGGGGCCAGGGCTTTTAAAATATTTAGATGAAGAGCATATATTTAGGGTACAGGGGAGCAGGAACTCTGGATTTGATAGAGACGGATTTAAAGCTGTTTGAGGGGACAAAGGAGTGGAGGCCAGGGCCAAACATTTAGGAGAGAAGAAAGAAAGGGCATCAGACTCGGGGGAGGGAGGTGGGGAGAAGAAGGTGGCATTGGATTTAATGGTGAGGGAATTTGGTGGGACAGGGCGAAGGCAAAGGATTTAGCAGGGGAAGCCTGTGGGTTTGCAGGAGATGGGGGCTCTGGGATTGATGGCGACGACAGATTTGGTGGGAGGAGGGGAAAGGGTGACGCGTTTTGAGGGAGGGGAACAGCTAGGGCGACGCAGTGGGGGAGGGGTGTGATGGCGATTCCTCTGGAGAGGGGAGCCAGAAGGAGGCTTTTAGGGGGAAAGGGATGATGCATTCGGAAGAGAAAAGGAAAGGCACAGTTGGGGTCGGGAGGTGGGACTCAACAGTCCTTGTATGGGGGGAATGGGTTATGGAAGTATTGGAATTAGACAGAAAGGGACGGTTGGGATTTACGGAGGTAAGATTGGTAGAGGCCGGCAGAAACTGAGGCCAAGGTGGGGATGACTAGAATGGAGCCATGCAGGGGCACTTGGCATATGGTGGTGGTCAGCAGGACCTTGCAAATGAAGTGGGCTGCTTGAGAGCGAGAGAGATTGAGCTGGAAGGAGGTGGGGTGGAGGGGGTGCTTTTGGCAGAATTAGATGGACACTGTTTAGATGTAATTCCCACATCAACTGATAACTGAAGATTTAGCCTAGAATTTTCCAGTTAGGGGCACGGGGCAGAGGGGGGGGTTGGTGAAAATTGAGATGGAGATCAACCAAGATTTGAGGTTTGAGTTGAGGCAAATGGATGTTAGATTTACCGTCTCTTTAACTGGGCTGAGAGAGTGGGGCAGGCGGGGGGTGGGGGGTTCGGTTGGAATGAGAGCAGTTGGAATCTGGAGTCTGAGGAATGAGGCAAGAGAATTTTAGGTGTGACCGGGAATATGACAAGGAATGAGGAGATTCGGTCGGGGACATCAGGGTACCTGACTACAATCTAACTGTGACAGAGATTTGGAAATGGCTGGTGGGGGGAGACTGAGACTGGCATTTGGTTGTGCTTTGGGAGTGAGGGCTGCTTGATTTGGGGAATTAGGACTGTATTTTCAGCAATAGAGATTATGGGTTTGGGAGAGAAAGTGGGGCTTTGGAACTGTTACCTGAGATGAGAATGAGGGTCCCAGGAGCCCAGTTTTTTCTCTCACGGAGTGAGATTGGGTGAGGGCTGTGTTTTTAGGGTGGCAGATAGAAGAGTCTGTAGAGTGGAGGACGATGGGGTACATAGGGAACGGCGCGGGGAGGAGTTCATCATTTGAACCATGGTAGATGTAGTTTACTGATTTGAGGAGAAAATTGAAACATAAGCGATTCGAAGAGGGAATTGGGAATGAGGAACACCAAAGCGCTGGTGTGGGGTGGGGGACGGGTGAGCCCACTTGGGGCGACAGAGGTGGTCTATCTGATTTGAGCCCAGCTGGTGCTGAGTGTAACACGTTTCAGGGTGAAACTGTAGGTCTAGCTTGGGAGTCAGTCGCAGTTTGCGAAAAAGGCCAGGTCCCAGTTGAGGGGGCAGATGGCAGGATTGGAGTGGCAGGTTTGGGGGTTGACTAGATCAAGTGACTAAGAATGCGGGGCCTTGTGTCAGGGTTCATCTAAGCTTTGGGAGTTGGAGATTCGAGGGTGACGAACTGGTTACAGAGTTACAGCTCTGGCTGTGGTTAGGACTGGGGGAAACAGATTTGAGGATGAAATAGGGTGAGTGGGACTTGGGCACAGATAATGAAAATTGAGAAGGAGGGGAATAGGGCTGCGATGTGTGCCTTTGATGACTCAGGTGGAAGTTCAAAAAACAGACTCGACAGACTGGGTGAAGAGACACAGCAGGCCTAAGAGTGCTGTTGGAATTACTAGGACTCCCTAGTTATGACTAGACAGAGACAGCAGCAGAACAGTAGCTCACACTTGGCATTGAAGGTATAAAGGGAATACCGCCTATCAAGGAGAACAGAATCAAAACTTAAGTCTGAAGCCTCAAACGTTAAGCCAAGAAGGAGAAAGGTCTAACAGGGGAGGGCCAACCGCACGGGTCCCCTGGCTCACCTCCATCCTTCCCCTGCCCGGCCCTAGGATTTGTTTTTTTAAAGAAGGTCGCCATCATGGAGGGTGTTTAATCTAGAGTCAGTAATCTATCCTGTAGTTCAGAATCATACTGACAAGGGACAGTCAGGACATTCAAAAACACTTGGACTAAGGCAAAGAAGAGAGGAAATTGGACCAGGAAAACCCTGAAGCGTGCCCAGTTCAGTTTTTAAGGCAGAACTGCCCAAGCCTGCCATTTCTGCTCCCTTCCACATCCTAAGGCACTGCCGTACCCCAGGGGCTTGGCTGGCCTCGCCTGAGGGTCAGGGCTTGTTCCCTGGAAGGGGCCTTCTCACGCTCCACTTAGGTGCTGGTCTCCCAGCCACCTTGCCTCCTCCCCGGCAGCAGAGAGAGTCTCACAGACCCTCATCGTTTGGCCTCACCCCTCAGAAGAGACCCCACCTCCTCAAAGGTGTGTGGGTGGCTATGTCCTTCCCTCCCGCCACTCCCCCCACCATGGGTTTAATGGCTACTGTCATAATAACCGACATGTATACACCAAGAATTAGGATAGCCTTATAGAAATGAGGGGGTCCTCTGTCACAGGGATATGAAGTCATCCAGATGAGAAAACAGTTGAGGGATTGTTTGAGGAGCAACCGGCTTTGGAGGTACCAGTTTGCCGGGCCTGGGAGCCAGAGGGACCGATCTGTCAGCATCTGTGGTGGGTGCAGATAGGAACTTGAGTGCGGGGTGCACGCTAGGGTGGGGCCGAGCTGTCCTGAAGTTGGGGACCGAGGTGTGGGTGTGAAGTGTTTTGGTGTTGGCACCTTTGGGATTGAGCTTGGACTGAAGTTTTAGCCCAGAGATGGGACTTAACTGAGATTTAAGTTACTGAGGCAATTGCAGGGGTTGAAGTACATAAAAATGGGGGGTTCTGCCCTGGAAATGTCTGGCATTGGAAGGTGAGAAGGTTGGGAGGTAGGGTGACTTAGATTGTGGAAGAGGGTAGGGACCCCCATTCGTTGGGGCTTACATGATGCTGATGGTTCTAGATTCTGATGATATTTCTGGTATGTTTTGCTGGGGAAAACACCAATGAGAGCAGTATTGGAATTTGTCGGAGAAGAGGCAGAGGCCTGGGGCATGAGAGGCAGTGAGCCGGATCAGCGGTAGAATCTGACCTTGCTTTTGTATTTGTTGATTCTGAAGGTGGGTCATGAGCCGATGCCCCCCACCATTGGGACCAATGTGCTGGGGAGGAAGGTCCTCTACCTGCCCAGCTTCTTCACCTACGGTGAGTGTGCTTCCCAGGCAGGAGGGCCTGCGCCGGCCAAAAGAACCTGCAGGGCAGCGTGGCACCGGCACCCAGGGTCAGAACGGGCAGGCAAAGGGGGTCAGAGCTGAGTGAGGGCAGCAGGTTGCTGGGGCGAGAGCAGGCGAACAGTGCAGCTTTGGGCCAGCGGCTGCCAGCCATCAGCCCAGGCAGCAGGAGGGGCCGGGCCGGGACACTGGTCCCTGTCATCCCTGCCGCCCCAAGTGGTGCCTGGGAGTAGGGGGGTCCAGAGAGGTTTCCTTTTGCTTTCTGAGCAATCTAGTCCCATTACCAGTTTTTCTCCTCTCCTTTTAGTCCCATGGGAGGCCTGTCAGGGGCTTCCTGGGTTCTTTTCCTTCTTCCTCCTCTTTTCCCCACATCCCCCAGGCAGTGGAACCCACTCTGGCACCTCTGCACAGTGGGCACAGATGCCGGCGCACGCGGCATTGCGCTTGACATCGGGTGTACCCTGACCTGCTGCACTGCCCCAGCCTGTCTGCAAAGTTGTGTCCGCTTCTTGGTCGAGGCCCTTCCGGCATGCTTCCCCCAGCCCTCTGTGGCTTTGCCGCCTGGGAGGTCTCTCCACCAGAAGCCCACCACAGCGGAGTGTGTCCGAGGCCACCTCGTCCTGCCTGGCTGCCTCCACGGCTCGTCCCCAGGACCCTGGGTGCCAGCAGGCCAAAGCCTTTCAAACCCACCATCGCTGTCCCTCTCCCTGGCCCTGCCCTCACCAGACTTCTGTAAATGTGCCCTTGGTCTCCGTGGTCCCAGCCGGGCTGACCCCCTCAGGCTTCCTCCATTTCTGCTCTTCTTTCTTATTGGTTTCCACAATGTTCTCTGAAAACCTTTTTCTTTTTTTTTTTTTAAACATTTATTTATTTTTGAGAGACAGAGAGAGACCGAATGTGAGCAGGGGAGGGGCAGAGAGGGGGAAACACAGAATCCGAAGCAGGCTCCAGGCTCTGAGCTGTCAGCACAGAACCCGATGTGGGGCTCGAACTCATGAACTGTGAGATCATGACCCGAGCCCATGTCAGCCCAAGCTTAAGCAATTGAGCCACCCAGGCACCCCCTCCCTTTTTTTGTTTTTGTTTTGAGAAAGAGAGAGTTCAAGTGTTTATGCGTGTGCAAACAGGGAGGGTCAGAGAAAGAGGGGGACAGAGGATCCGAAGCAGGCTCTGCACTGACAGCAGAGAGCCCAGTGTGGGGCTCAAACTCAACATGAGATTATGACCTGAGCCCAAGTCGCTCAATCGACAGAGCCACCCAGGCCCCCCTGAAAATCTTTCTGCTGAATAACCTGGAGTTTTGCCTCCTGTCACCTTCTTTAAATTTCACACACTCTTGGCAGAATCCGATGTCCCGTTTCTCTTCCAGTTTGGCCACCATGACATTGAGCAGCGTAGGGCCAGGCAGAACAAGTCATTTTGTGGGGAAGGGTGTTCCTATTTGTTTTTATTTAAAAGCTGTCAGTGAAGGGGAGGGAGAAGGCACCAAAGTAGGCACAGGAAAACCCATATACAGACTTAACCCTGGGTTCATGGGAACCTTCCCCTGTGGCCTCTATGCCTGCTCTAGCCAAATGAGGGACCCCAGGCAGACTGTCTCTACCTGTGTCACAGTCCTTCCCAGAAGGACTCCCCATAGAGGGGTCTTGACCCACATGCTGTCCCTTGCAGAGACGAGCAGAGCTCTTGAGGTGCCTCTGCTCACGCCGTGTAGGCACATGTTTCAGTCAAGATGTTGTAAGCGGATGCCCATCAGGTGGCTTTGGGACGGGCTCAGGTGCCCAGCTGTCTAGATACTGTCTGGACAGCATCTACTCCTCCCCATGTCACGATGCAAAGTGCCACAGCTGTCTTGACATTCTTTGGTGTAACAGAATGAAATTCCTGGAGAGAGACCATGGAATGATGGAGCCCCTGGTGGGCCATGGGACCCTTTGGGCCCACGAAGGCCCCCGGAGGAATTTTTTCGTACCTTTCTCTGGCCCAAGAAGTGGGAGTTCTTGCTCTTTTGTTACTGGTGGGTAGATGGGCTAGAAAGGTTAAGTGACTCACTCATGATCCCTCTAAGACTTTCCTACCTGGCTCTCTCTTGCTTGGCTGGAGCTCCCCTCCCCCAAAATAAACCTCCACTCTGTGAAGCGGGGCACCCTGCCATGTCACCCAGGGTCCTGTCCCCTCCTACCCCTCTCTTTCCAGTCCCATCCCCATCTCAGGAAGCCAAATATTCAGGGAACGGATGCACCCGGGCCCCAGCGCAAGCCCCGTTCTAGCAGTGACATTGAAATGCTGGGTCGGCAGACATGTTGCAGTGGAGAGAGAGGCACATTTGCCTGTTCCTGCCACTTTGTGGTGCTAAGGAGCTGAAGTCAGGTCTGGAAGGGGAGCACGGTGTCTGAGAGAAAGTTCTGCTAGCTTCTAGGTATGTAGGTTTAAAACAAAATGATCGTAGTTTAAAAGTTGATGTTAAAATAATGGACCATTGGAGCGCCTGGCTGGCTCAGTCTGTAGAGCATGCCGCTCTTGATCTTGGGGCTGTAAGTTCGAGCCCCATGTTAGGTGTAGAGATTTCTTACAAAGGTGAAATCTTGGGGCGCCTGGGTGGCTCAGGAAGTTAATCCTCTGGCTCTTGGTTTTGGCTCAGGTCATGATCTTGTGGTTCATGAGCTCAAGCCCCATGTCCGGCTCCATGCCAACAGCTCAGAGCCTGCTTGGGATTTTCTCTCTCTTTCTCTCTGCTCCTCCCTTGCTTATACTTTGTCTCTCTCTCTCTCTTTCAAAATAAATAAATATATGTTAAAAAAAATAATGAGGGGCTCCTGGGTGGCTCAGTCAGTTAAGTGTCCCACTTCAGCTCAGGTCATGATTTCACAGTTCATGGGTTTGAGCCCCGTGTTGGGCTCTGTGCTGATGGCTCAGAGTCTGGAGCCTGTTTCCAGTTCTGTGTCTCCCTCTCTCTTTGACCCCTGCTCACACTGTCTCTGTCTCTCAAAACTAAATAAAAAACAGAAAAAAAAAATAAAGAAACATTAACATTAGTGATCCTAATGAAAAACACTGACTCATACAGGTAGGGTATGTATACCTTCCCCGACTTCTCAAGTTTTTTCTGTAGAATAGTTTGTTGGTGCCTTTTACTTCCCCATTAGTTATATTGGTCCCCTCACCTCATCCCCTGCTGTGATTCCTAAATGCTACCAGGTACTAGATGGGGCCTGGGTGCAGCTCAGTGACAGGGGAAGGCTGGCCCTCTCCATGATATGCTCAGGGGACACTCTTGAGCCTTTCTTCTGGGAGTTCTTCTCCCCTTTTTCTCCCTTAGGTTGCAAGCTGCATCGTTGCCTGCGGGCACTCTGCCTTTTTCCTTTTTTGTCTCTTACCCAAGAAAAATGTTTTTTAAATTAATGATTTAGTTATCTCTGCACCCAATGTGGGGCTCGAACTCACAACCCGTAGATCAAGAAGTTGCATGTTGACGCCCCAAGAAAACCATTTTTTAATAAGCAATAGAATTGGTTTGCGGGTTGTAGCAGTCAAGTTTCTGGGTCAGAAAACTGTAGCTGAGTTGGCCAAGTCAATTTTTCAAGCTTAAAAAAAGACAATTTTGTGCATTTGTTTGTCAAAAATATATTTTGAAGGTTTTACAAAAAGAAACCGGCTAGAGAAGACTTGGGGGCTGGAGCCTGATTGCTTCTGGGGTTTTGGACAGCTGCCCCCTTTCGTGACCGAAGTCAGCGTTTGCTGAGGGATGGGCTGGGTGTGAATGTGGCCAGGAGTGGGTCTGTCTGGGCCGGGAGGTGATGTGGCCACCGCTGCTTTTTTGTAGCCAAGTACATCGTGCAGGTGGATGGGAAGATTGGGCTATTCCGAGGCCTGAGCCCCCGGCTGATGTCCAACGCCCTCTCCACTGTGACCAGGGGCAGTATGAAGAAGGTGAGCCTGGGGAAGCCGGGAGTGGTTGCCTGAGGGTCTCCCGAAGCTCCCTGCTGCCCCCAGAGGCAGCCGTGTGCCTTCAAGAGTTACATTGAAGAGGCATAGCTGTCCTTTAGCTTTTGGCCCTCTGTCTCTGCTTTTTGTTTTGGTTTTTAATTAAGTAAGCTTTATGCCCCATGGTGGGCTAGAACCCACAACCCCGGATCAAGAGTCGCATGCTCCACCGACTGAGCCAGCCAGGCTCCCAGCTCCTTTGTTTTCTGTGTCTCAGGTTTTCCCTCCGGATGAGATCGAGCAGGTTTCCAACAAGGACGACATGAAGACTTCCCTGAAGAAAGTAGTGAAGGAGGTGGGTGTCTGGGGTTGGAGATTCGGAGGAGAGTCCGATTGTTTCTCACTGCCCAGCTGGGCAGGTCACCGGAGACACACCGAGCTGGCTCCTCACCTGTGCGTGGGCAGGGTGGGACGTGGAAGGAGCCCCGCATGGCCACTGCAGGGAATCCTAGAAAGCCTCTCAGCCATCACGGGACCTGGCCTGAGACCCAGCAGTACTCCCGGGTGGAGGGGGCTGGGGGTGGGTGACACGTGGGGCTCTTCAAGGTAGACTGACCCCGGCGGGGGCGGTGGGATCCCAGTGTTTCCCCTGTAAGAGCGTATGGTTCCCCTTGAGCGCCAGTTGCAGAGAGAGGCCAGTCCGAGTGCCCCCCGTCTGCTCTCTTCCAGACCTCCTATGAGATGATGATGCAGTGCGTGTCCCGCATGCTGGCCCACCCCCTGCATGGTGAGCCCCCCCCCCCACCGGAGACTGCCCCTCACCCTCACCCTTGCCCAGGGTGTTCCCCTAGGACCGACCTGAGGAGAGAGGGGTGGGGGGCCCTGCCCAGAGGCAGCGGGGACCCTTCCCAGGCAAGAAGAAATGGGATGCTGTGGTCCCGGGGTGTGTCTGCGAATCCCAGAGGCCCCCCTCCTCCCTCACTCTGACACGGGCCCCAGGCAGTGGCCGCTGCACCTGACACCATGCAGCTGGGCGCTGTGGGCTTTGGCCACGGCATCACCTGTGTGTGTTTCTTTTTCCTCAGTCATCTCAATGCGCTGCATGGTCCAGTTTGTGGGACGGGAGGCCAAGTACAGGTGGGTAAATCTTTCAGGACTGGCAGGAGAGGCCCTGTCACCAGAGTCTGCCAGGACAGGCCATGCTGGGGTCAGTTGCTGTCCCTTTTCTATCCTCATTCTAATGCTCTAGTTTCGAAGGAACGTGACAGTGGGCAGCCACTGTCTGTATCCGGCGGCATTTTCCTCTCTCCATCCTGTGTCCAGACCGCCCTGGATGATCCTGGCAGCCCTGCGGAGGGGTGGGGTGAGGGGAGTAGAGCTGGCTTGCCCTGTGCCACCTGGGACTGTGCTAGGGCTCCAGCCTGGACCCCCTAGTTCTGCCCTCACCACTCCTCCAGCTGTCATAGAACTGACTTGTGGCCCATTTCATCTGCTAAGAGGCTGTCCCCGCTGTGGGCAGGGCCCACATCATCGCTTTTTCACCAAATAACCTCCCCCGCATCTGCCGTTGCCAGCAATCTAGGTGCCGGGATGCATAGCCAGCGGGCAGAGCTCTTCCCCGTGACGGCTGTGCCCTGGCAGCTCTGGAGGACAGGAGGTGGACCCCAGAAGCACGTGGCAGGGGGACACACCTCTGTTTCCTTTCCCAAGACTCTTATTTCCTGGCTTCGGTTATTTTCGGCAGCTGTTGTGCAGGGCCGCTGCCCTGGGCTGCTCATGGGTTCACGAATGGGAAAGTGGCCCGTTCTCTCAAATGGAAGGAGGTTGGTAGACAGGACCAGGAAGGATGATCTGGCTTGGAGCCCCTGGGGCCCAGAAGAGGAGCTGCGGGCCTTGGGAGTGGCGCTGGCCAGGGCTTTGGCCCCGTCGTCTCTTTTAAACTTGCCCTGCCTCCTAGACTTCGTAGGGCCTCTGTGCAGGAGGCCAAAAGCCACAGAGTTTGCTTGTAAGCCTGCTTTTCGTTTCCTACCTGCCTCCTCCTGCTGGGGAGGGCCAGGTGCCTTTTTCCAGGCTGCATCGGGGCCTGCTGTTTCCAGGGCCTTGTGCTACAAGTTCCTTCTCTGCCCTTTGGGCAGGCAGTTCCCCGCTCACCAGCCTTCCTGTGCCCACGCTGTCAGGCACACGGTCTTCTCTGCTGGAAGGATAAGCGCTAGGGCCAGGCAGGAGACGGCTCCAAAACCTTTGCAGGAGCCCAAACCGGAAGGCTAGTTCCCGAATCCCAGGTCCACAGAAAGCAGTAGTAGAGAACCGTTAGGCTGCAGTCCTGGGGTGAGCGGCTCTCCCACTCCGGGAACTGTGTTGGTGCCCCTCGCTCCTAGACAAGAGCTCTCGAATCTTCTCCACTTGGGTTCTGCCTGGTAACAGAGAGTTTCGTCTCCCATCCAGCCAGGACTGGGTGGGTGGCTCTGAGCAGGGATGGTGTGCTCTTCCGCACCAGGGGGTAGCCTTCTCCATGGCTATTGGGTGACCTCGTATCCCTGTCTTGCCTTCTTCACAGCGGCGTGCTGAGCTCCATCGGGAAGATTTTCAAAGAGGAGGGGCTGCTGGGATTCTTTGTGTACGTGAGTTTCTGTGCCCCAGGGCTGGCCACGTGGCACAGCTCTACTAACAGACTAGGTCCCGGCCTCTGGGGCCGAAGCTCCAGGCTCAGACTAACCACCGGGCCCTGTTCCGCCTGCTAGCTGCAGTCTGGCTCCGCAGAGCCCTGCTGCTCATGTGAGCTGAGGACTGTTGGGATCAACGCTATCCCGCCCTTTGGAGATCATGGCTCACACGAAAATGGTGTTGTGTGTCCCGCACATGGGGAGATGGACAGATGAACCGATGGGCCCCTGCAGTGGACCCCGTGTGTGTGCCCCAGGGGGTGGGGGAGGACTGGTCTTGAGCCAGGGCCCTCCGTCGAGAGTATTCCGCATAACAGTCCATACTTCTGGCTTCTCCTGAAAAGTCAGGAGCCCCAGTTCTGCCGGGCCTGTGTGTGTGCAGAGCAGCCAGTGACAGGGCACATGATCTCCCGAGGACCATGGACCCCCGCCCTCCTTGGTGTCTCACATTCGCCTTACTTCATGTAGAAAACAGACCGAAAAGACTGTGTCCAGACAGAATAAACCACAAGCAGACCCAAGAGCCAAGCCTAACATATGTCTTTTGTTTTGCCTTGTTAAGGCCTTGGCAGTGACATTCATGCTATTACGTACCTAATATTCTAGGCATGGGATTCTCTCTTGGTTCATTGTGGTTTTATAGTTGGTGAGAAGTTTTTATTCAGGGTCTCTCATTTAACCAAGAGATGACCATGTAGGTGTGTGTGTGTGCACATGCACATGTGTAATATATAATAAGTCGTTCTCACCTTGGGGTGATTTTTGCCCCCAGGGGACATTGGTCCTGTCTGGAGACCTCTTTTGCTTCTCACAATTGGCATCTAGTAGATAGAGGCCAAGGATGCTTCTAAAATAAACATCCTGCAATGCAGAGGTCAGCCCCCCAAAATAATTATCCGGCTCTAAGCATCAATAGTGCCAGGATTGAAAAACCTTGGTCTATAAACACACACACACACACGCACACACATGCACTCACACACTCCTATATTCAGATATAGCTGTGTGTGTGTATGTGTATAAATATATATGAATGAGTATTTGATCATTTGACTGGTATATCAGACCATAAAACTACATGGCCCCACCTCTGGCTGTTTTCACACTCACTGTGTGGTCCTCTGCTGGTATGTAAATAGATTCTGACACAACACACGCTTACTCATTGGGTTCTTTTGTTCACCACATAGTTGCAGATCAGATGGTACACGTACGGGTCACGGGACTGAGAAGGCACCAGAGCATATGGGAATGGTTAGTCTGAGCACAGGTGGGGCAGCAGGCTTGGAGAGGGCATTCTTGAAGCTTTATTTTATTCATGTCCCTTATAACATAGATGTGTCTTATATATTCTTTTGAGCTTTTCAAATGTTTTTAAACATTAAAAATATTTTTTAATGTTTATTTTTGAGAGAGTGAGTGAGCACAGGGGAGGAACAGAGGGAGAGGAAGACACAGAATCCAAAGCAGGCTCCAGGCTCTGAGCTGTCAGCACAGAATCTGACGGGGAGGCTCGAACCCACGAACCATGAGATCATGACCTGAGACCTGAGCCGAAACCGAGTCAAACGCTTAACTGAATGAACCACCCAGGTGCCCCTGTTTCTTGTTTTCTGGGTTTTTTGAAGTGCGTTTTTTTTAATGTGTTTACTTGCACGTTTAGATATGCAGCAACTTGGAAAGATCTCCAGGAGAAGAATCACTATCTTGGGAAGGGTGGCAGGGATTTTTGAATCTTTAAAAACCTAATTTCAAAATATTTGAAAAGCTTGGGTTCGAGCCCCACATCAGGTTCTGCACTGATAGCACGGAGCCTGCTTGGGGTTCTCCCTCCTTTCTTCTCTCTCTGCCCCTCTCCTGCTCTCATTCGCACGTGCCTGCTGCACTTACTCTCTCTCTGAAAGTAAATAAACATTAAAAAAAAGAAGAACGTACAAATAGCACACGGAACCGTTGATCTCCGTCTGGCTTTTTGCCCTCTGCACTGTTTCGGGGACCTTCCACAGTAATTTGTAGAGCTGTTTAATTCTAAAGGCCATCACTTTAACCATCAGCCCTCTTTGCAAAAGCTTGTATGGAATGTCTTCACTGGAACATTCTAGAGGTGAAGACAACAGAGGCATCGAGCAGAGTGTTTTGTGAGTGTTGATTGGGTAAAGAGGCCAGGAGAAAACTCTCAATGTGCGCACGTTTCATAAGCTGTATTTGAAAACCCCAGATTTAGCAGCACTCAGGTCTTGAGGCCTGGCCTCTGTGGTTTGGAACCACTCGTGAGACCACAGACCTACTGGCCTCAGATGTGGCTGGTGAACCCCACCCCCCACCCCTCCGGAGAAAAGCACACTGCCTTCCTGGCGTGGCCCCCGTGGCCCCTGCAGGCTGTTGTCCTGAGGCTGTACTCGGGATATACTGAAGTTTCGAGCTTGGAACCTCCCTGCCTCCTTCCTGGGCATGGAGCCCCCAAAAAACAGTCCCCTCCCTCCCCCACTCATCTCTGCTCACCTTGTTTTTTAGCGGCTTAATCCCTCACCTCCTGGGAGATGTGGTTTTCTTATGGGGCTGTAACCTGCTGGCCCACTTCATCAATGCCTACCTGGTGGATGACAGCGTGAGTGACACCCCAGGGGGGCTGGGAAACGACCAGAATCCAGGTTCCCAGGTTGGTTGGAACAAGGACTTGTCAATCTTTCCATGTACCACTGATGCCCAGGGGCAGGGGCAGGCTCGAGGACTCTGGGATCTGAGCGCCAAGGTCCTGAGGGCTAGCGGGTATCTGGGGAGTGGTCTAAGGTTGCCTCTCGTTTCGGGGTCAGCCTTGCCTCTAGGGAGAGTGGGCTCCGGAGAGGAGATCCAAGATCCACAACCAGACCTGGAGGAGTTCATGGAATGCATGTTGTCAGGCAGTTTTAGAAATAAAACAGACCCTAGCCTGTCTGAGGCAGTGACCAGCTAGGAGTCAGGAAATCAGGACACAGGCCACCTAATAACCTTTTCACTTCTGCTTAATGTATGCTTTTCATAACCCTTTTGTGAACATTATGATATTTGATCCCAGTTGTGAAGGGAACAGGGCAGGTGGAATGTCCCATTTTCCTGGTAGAGAAGTTGAGACCCAGAGATTGAGAGGCTCTCCAGAGCCTAGGACTCAGCAGGGCTGGGACTAGGTCTTTCCCTGTGCTGGGCTGAGGGTGCTTCCCTCCGCCTTGAGGTTTTCTAGGTCAGCAAGGAAGTGTACCATGTAGGCGCGCCCCACGATTTCATCAGCAGTGGTCTGTACAGCCTGGTTGGCACAGACCTCAGCAGGCTATGTCGAGCATGAGGAGCCTTTGGTCCTTCTAGAAGGTGCTTGTTTGAGGAAGGTGCCCGGGGGCCTGATGGGTTGACTGGTTCTGTCTGAACCCAGGCTGAGCTGGAGAGCAGTGATAGGTGGGTAGCCAGACATGCCACCAGCAGGGATTGCCAGCCCCAGGAGGACTGTGTGTGAATGTCCCCACCCCCTGGCGGCCCCCCCCCCCCCCAGCTGAGAGAGGGAAATTAAGTCTGGCCTTAGGTAGGTAAGTCCTACTGGCTTTTCAATGTCAGCAAAGTCACGTGGCTACCTAGAGACTAGCTCCCACGTGCAGTTAGAGGGGCACATGCCCAGGGCCCTGCCCTTCCTTGGGCCCTTGTGGATGGGGGTGCTGCTGCTGTCACGGACAGAGCCAGGCTGGGACCGCTGGGGCATCTGTGGAGGGAGGGGTGTCCCCCAGTCTAGGAGGGCAGGTGTGTGACCCAGGGCTGCTGCACTTACCAGCACCAGCAGTCACCAGCTTTATGGAAAGGACTTTTCGAGTGCTCTTCTGTGTGTGGCTTAAAGGCTAAGATGAGGTTGCTGGTGAGGCAGTGGGCTGAGTGAGCCTCTGTCCCGGGTTGCCGGGCACCCACCTGGTGGGATGGCCACGCCACAGGAAGCTGAGGCAAAGGGGGTCACCCTTCCTAGTGAGGGGTTGTCTCCTGGGCAAAGAATTCAGATGTTGGGGTTCCAAAGGGGGTGAGAGCTTCATAAGGTAAGGGGGTAGCAGTAGGCTGAGTTCTGTCGCCTTTTGCTGTAGGACCAGGATTCTTTGTCTGGGGAGTTTTGAGTGGGGGTCTGTCTCAGTGTGCCAAGCCCCGGACACTAATGAAGGCAGACCCAGGCCAGACCCTTGGAGCCCGTAGCTCAGTGGGGTGCAGCGTGGCCATTGACATGGCCTGCACCTGTGCTCCTCACTGTCTCTGGTGGGGTCTCTGAAGTCCTGTCAGTCCGCTTACCCCACTTCGGCCTCCCAGAGCTGCTCTTGGCTCTGACTACAAGGCCACAGAAGCCACCAGTGGGCCCTCAAAGGGAACACAGTGTATTCGGCAGTGAGGAAGTGAGCACAGAGGGTGTGGGAGGCCAGTGTGCTGGGTGAGGTTGGGGGTGCCACAGATGAGGCAGGGGTGCTTATCTGAAGGCTACATCCCGAGGGACCTGTAGTGAACCAGTCTCCATTTTCATCTCTCCAGTTCAGCCAGGCCCTGGCCATCCGGAGCTATACCAAATTTGTGATGGGGGTAAGTCGAGGCAGCTGCTCAGCCGGCTGCCCTTTCCGCTGCCCTGTGGGCCTGGGTGGGGCTTAGGAGGCCAGCTCTAATGGTGACTGGAGGCAGGCCTAGGTGTAAGGTGTGGGGACGGACTAGGGTGTGTGTCTTCCCTCCTTGAGCTGAGGGAAGGGTTGGGGGTGGGTGGGGGGAGGGTCGCTGCCATTCATGTGTCCCTGGATCTCAGATTGCAGTGAGCATGCTGACCTACCCCTTCCTGCTGGTCGGTGACCTCATGGCTGTGAACAACTGCGGGTAGGTGTGCACCCCTACCCCAGATGCACCCTGCCAGGGCAGGGGTGGGGGGCGGGGTGTTCGGTCCAGCTAAGTGGGTCCAGTGCTCTGCTTTCTCCTGCCTGGTCTGTGTGTAGGCTGGGCCCCAGGTGCCCTGGAGTCCTCCAGGAGCCACTGCCTCGCTTTGGGATGACTGTGATTCAGGAGTGGGGTGGTGGCAGCTCCAGGCCATTCCCCGAGATCCCCTTCTCCTCGGCCAACCGGGCTCCCGCTGTTAGCGGGCCTGACGTGCTCTCCTTCCTGGGCAGGCTGCAGGCCGGGCTCCCCCCGTACTCCCCCGTCTTCAAATCTTGGATCCACTGCTGGAAATACCTGAGCGTGCAGGTAGGCAAGCTCCTAACACAGGAGGCCCCCCCTGCTTCCCAACGTCAGTCAGGTGAGATGGTTTTGTGGACCCCAAGTCGCAGGGAGAGATACGGGATCATCATGGGATCCAGGGTTGTCAGGAGGGAGGACTTAGAGAACTCGGACCTTTGGCTTAAGGCATTTTTGTTAAACATTCGCTTTATTTTAGAAAAGATGTGAGGTCATTCGATCTGACTTGCTTATAGATTTTACATGAGACACCGTCTCCTTTTCTTCCTCGACTCTTAAAAGACTCTTACGTGGACTGTGAGGGAGCCCTTGGGGTAGGTGGTGAAGCTGAAGCCCAAGTTCTTAGACCTTGAGTGACACGGCTGAAAATGCAGTGGCCAAGAGCACTTCTGATAAGGAGCTGCTGGGTCCGGGGCCGACCCGTCCCTTCTGCAGGTCATCCCGCCCAGTGCCCAGGGGAACCTGAGTCTTGCGCTGGGCCACCTGGTAAGGGTGCCAGTCTTGGGATTTCATGTTCTCTGCCCAAGCACCCTCCTGCTGGGCTGCAGCCCTTGGGCCCAGAGGTCAAGGACTCAGGTGTCTGGCCCAGGACAGACCTTTGCCTTTTCCTAGCCTTGGTTTGCCTCAGAGTAATATGGGGAAGCGGTCTGGGGAGAGCCAGCACCCTGACCGGTGTCGGGTTGCCAAGAGAACAGGTGGGAGGACAGCAAGGGGGCAAGAGACACAGTTCCTCCCAGCGGCTCCCGGCAGGCCTCCGTGCGTCACTTCCCATGGACGTTAGGGAGTCCCAGAAGTCTCTGACACCACAAGGGCAGTGAGACTCCTCTGTGGGGGGTTTCCTGCTGAGCAGCCCCGGCAACACGGGACACCCTGTGACAGGAGCAGACCACTCCCTTGTGCCTCGGTACGGGGCATATTCTGACTTTGCCCTCTAGGATTACAAGCCGACGCCCTCCAACCCTGCCTGTCCCCGGGATCTCAGCCGCTGGCCCCTCTCTTGTCTCCTGCTGGCCTTGCTCAGTGGCAGGGCAAAAAGCGCGCTGATCCCTTTCACTGACCTGACCACCCCTTCCAATCAGGGCCAGCTTTTCCGTGGCTCCAGCTTGCTCTTCCGCCGGGTGTCCTCGGGATCATGCTTTGCCCTGGAGTAGCCCAAATCGCCTGCAAACACCTGCTGTGTCAGCCTGGCCGCCGTGGGCACCATCAGATGAGTGCACCCCGACAACACCTAGATGTGCTCCAGCCAGCCGGGCTTCGGGTTCCATATTCCCGTGTGTCTGTCCAGACGTGGGGCTTGTGTGGGGGTGAGGCTGCACCCCGTGGCTTGGTTACCTGTTAGGCTTGGGGAAGGTGGGGTGGGCCCAGGGACCTGGGGCACAGTCCCCTGCCTTCACTGACTCACCAGGTCCGCCTCGTGCAGGGACCAGAGACAAGGCCCAGGCAGGACGGGACAAGGCCCGTGGGCTCAGCTCCCACCCCCTGCTCATACCCACGTCTGTCCCAGGCCTCATCCTGCGGCCCAGCCCGGGAGCATTGCTCTCCTGCTTTGTAAATAGGGCACGATCTGCTTTCATGAGGCCACTGTCACATCCAGTCCTGTGCCAGAGAGTCCTCCCTAGGTTCTGCCTTCATTGTTTCTCAACACTACTTTTCTGATGCGAAGGCGGCACCTTCCGAAAGGGAAATCAGGTGACTGCTCAGAGGGTGTCTCCTGCATCAAATGCTCATTGGTTTAGCGGAGATGCCGCATGGGCAGGATCTGGTTACCTGCGCAGCTGTGAGCACCCAGAAGTTAGGCAGGTCAGTGTCTCTCGTACTGTTCGGTTTAAAAGTTCCTGATAAGATTTGACCTTTTCTCCCTCAAATAAATGTATCGGTGGTGATTTGGAGTTTTGTGGAGAGTCTGTTCTTTTTAATTTTTCTTTATTTTTGAGAGAGAGAATGTGAGCAGGGGAGGGTCAGAGAGAGAGACACACACAGAATCGGAAGCAGGCTCCAGGCTCTGAGCTGTCAGCACAGAGCCTGACGTCGGGCCTGAACCCACGAACGGTGAGATCATGACCCGAGCTGAAGTCGGATGCTTAACTGACTGAGCCACCCAGGCGCCCCTGAGAGTCCATTATTTTTATAAACTTAACAGCTGTGTGCGGAGTCTTTCCCAGTCCTTTGTGTGTGAACGAGAAGGAGCTGGGGCAACTCAGCCCGGGGATGAGAAGGGCCGGGGCTTGGTTAGGCCCGCCAGAGTGGGAGGCCTGGGGGGAAGGGGAGGAGACATAGGCCTATTTCTATTTCCAGGAAGGCAGCCCCTGAAAAGGCCCTCCCAGCTTTAGAACATGTTCCGCCCAAAGCCCTGTCGCCTCAGCATGGCTTGTGGATGACACTCGGGTTTTGCTGAGCGTCATTTGGTGTGGTCACAGCAGAGGGGGCACACATGGGCCCAGCTGAGGCACCGAGCTCTGTCTTCTCTGGCCAGGGCCGATCTCCCTTCAGTTCTTTGCTGCCCGATGCTGGGGCTTATAAACCCCCAAAACTTAACAGATGGAGCCTGCTGGCCTCTGGGGACCATGGGCTTCCATCTGATGGGGTTTGGATGTCAGTTGCCATTTAGCTGAGTTCCTGGAGTGTTTCTCTGCCCTTGATCTAGGGGAGTGGCTTCAGAGAGGTGGGGTCTGTTGACTGTGGTCCTGCCTCGCACAGGTGCAGGAAGGCCCCTGGGATGCTTTTGCAGAACCGGTTTTTGCCAGTGGCTTAATAACAGTTGACTTGAGGCCAGTTTCCTTTATGTATCCCTGTTCCCCAGGAATTCGGGAGCGTGCCCGTGTGGGTGTTCCGGAAATGTCTGGCAGCCTGCTAAAGTGGCAGGGAAAGAGCACCTTGGGCCAGGCCTTGCTGGCACTGTTTCTTTAAAGAAGGAAGGCCCTTCAGAGGCATGTCTGCCTCATGGCCTGTTACCTCTTTCCAGCCCCGTGTGGTTCCCCGCCATGGCACCGACTGCTGGTGCAGGCTGATTTTTCTGCCTACTGCTTCACCCTCAAATCCTGTTTTTGCATTGATTGCATCCTGTGGTCCCCCAGATTTAGGGGCACTTGCATTGCTGGAGCCTGCACTGAGCTGGCCCTGAAGAGCCCCTCCCTCTGACAGCCACGGTCTGACATTTGGAAAGGCTGCATCTGGTAGAGTGGGCCGTGGATGGGCTCAGCGGGTCACACTCAGGAGAGCCAGCCTGGGGACTTGGGAATTTCAGGGCCCGGACTACATTTCCCAGACCATCTTCCACACTCAGAAACAGCAAGAAAATCCCCCTTGGATGCCCCAAGGTTTTAGTTGAGCAAAGTATAGGTTCTACCTCTAATGCGTTTCAGGCCGGTATTCCATTGTGGGTGTTGTGTATGTTAAACGCTCCTGTTGTTTGCTCCCCTCCGTGGCAGAAGGCTGAGGTCTCACCTACCCTCCGAGCCCCGGGTATTTCCCTGTCAGTCCTTGACTGACCGGGGTGTTAGCTGAGAAAGGAGATTGGGTTGGGTTGGGGCTGCCAGTAGAAGGAGGGGGACAGGAATGGGAGTATCCTGGTGGGGAGTTAGTCTCCATCCTCTCCTCCTGGAAAACCCAACTCTGATGGACAAAACAGGAAGTCCTCTGCTAGGCCTCCCAAAAGGCCTGAGTTGGTAGTGGTGGGCTGCGCTGGGTCTTACCGTAGCCCGCTTTGGTTTGCAGGCCCCCAGATGCTGGGGGGCGTGCAGCAGAGTTTTCCCCACTCTGGTCCTGGAGGCCGTCACCCTCCCCTGTGAGCATGCCCTCCTCTCTTCCTGGGCTTGGTGGACATGTCCCTCCTGCCCATCGCCTGATTAGTGTGGGACACAGTTAATATAATACATTCTATACATAGAGTAAGAAACAAAAGCCTATGACTGCCTCTGTAGACACAGAACAAGTATTTGACAAAATTCAATGTTGCTTCATGACAAAAACATTCAAAGACCTTAGAACTTCCTCACCCTTATAAATGACATCTATGAAAAACTCATAATTAACAAACCTAATGTTTTCCCCCCAGAATCAGGAACAAGACAAGGATGTCTACTCTTGCAGTTACTCACCCTTGTATCGGAGGGTCCAGCCAGGGCAACCAGGCAAGAAAATGAATTAAAATGAATTAAGATGAAAATGAATTAAAAGTTATCGGGGCGGGAGGGGTGCCTGGGTGGCTTAGTCCATTCAGTATCCGACTCTTGATTTCAGCTCATGCCATGATCTCACAGTTCATGAGCCCTGTGTCAGGCTCTGTGCTGTCAGCTTGGGATTCTCTCTCCCTCTCTCTGCCCCTCCCAAGCTCAAGGGCTCTTGCTCTCCCTCTCCCTCTCCCTCTCTCTCTCGAAATAAACTTGAAAAAACAAAAAGTTATCTGGGTTAGAAAGAAGTAAAACTATGTCTGCAGACAACATGATCTTGTACATGGAAAATCCTAAAAAATCCACTAAGGGTATAGGATATAAAACTGATATACAAAAATCACTCACACTTCTTTATACTCACAGTTGAACAAAGAAAGAATGAAATTACTAAAATTTTCATTTATAATATCAAAAATTACAAAATACTTATGAATAAATTTAACCAAAAAATCGTACAGTGTATACTTTGAAAACTACAGAACCTTGTTGAACAAAAGTAAAGACCTTAATAAATGAAAGACAACCAACATTCATGGATTAGAAAACCTGGATGGCAGATTACGCAATCCCTTTCAAAATCTCAGCTAACTTCTTTGCAGAAAATTGACAAGCTGAAACTAAAATTCATATGGAAATTCAAGGGATCCAAAATAGCCTAAGCAATCTTGAAAAAGAAAAACAAAATTGGAGGACTCATTTTGCAATTTCAAAACTTAACTACAAGGCTATGGTAACCATAGTGTGGTACTGGCATTAGATAGACCTGTAGATCAATGGAATAGAACTGGGGTCTAGAAGTAAACATTTAAGGTCAGTTGATTTTGGACAGAGGCAACAAGACAATTAAATGGAAGAAGAACCATCTTCCAGAAAACATGCGTGGACAACCGGATATTCACATACATAAGAATAAAGTTGGACTCCCACCTCACACCATATAGAAAAATTAGCTCAAAATGGATCAAAGGCTGAAACATAAGAATTGAAACTATAAAACCCTTAGGAAAAAAATAGGCATAAATCTTTGTGATCATGGATTAGGTAATGGTTTCTTAAATATAACACCAAAAAAACAGCAATGAAGGAAAAAAACATAGATAAATTGGATGTCATCACAATAAAGACTTGTGTTCAAAGGACACCCTAAAGAAAAATTGAAAAGACAACTCACAGAATGAGAGAAAATGCTCTAAAATTATATATCTGGTAAGGGACTTGTATCTAGACTATATAATTCCCACAAGGACATTCTGGGTGTCTCGGTCGGTTGAGCATCTGGTCTCATGGTTTGTGAGTTTGAGGCCCACATAGGGCTCTGCACTGACAGTGCAGAGCCTGCTAGGATTCTCTCTCTACCTCTCTCCTGCTCACCCACTTGCAGCTCTCTGTCTCTCTGTCTCTCTCTCAAAAATAAACATTAAAAAAAATTTTATACAACTCAATAATAAAGACTTGAATAGACCTCTCTCCATAGATACATGGCCAATAAGCACATGGAAAGATGTTTTGCCTCATCAGCAATCAGGGAAATGAAAATCAAAACCTGTGTCACACTAGGATTGCTATAATTTTAAAAAGATGATAACAAGTGTTGGCGAAGACGTGGAGAAATTGAAACCCTGTTGCTGATGCCAATGTAAAATGGTGTGGCCACTGTGGAAAGCCATCTGGCAGTTCCTAGAAAAAGTTAGAGTGATCATGTGACCCGCAGCTACCTACCATATGCTACTGCTCCTTGATATATACCGGAGAGAAATGAAGACATACATCCACACAAAAGCTTTAACACGAATGTTTATATCAACGTCATAATAGCCAAAAACTGGAAACAACCCAAATGTCCACCAGTTGACAAATGGATAAATAAAATGTATTCTACGCAAGGCAATCTTACTTGGTAATAAAAAGGAATGAAGTAATTTCATGCTACAACATAGATAAATCTTGACAATATGCTAAGTGAAAGAAGCCAGACCCTCCCCCCCCCCAAAAAAGGCCACCTGTTGTGTGATTCCGGTTATGCAAAATGTCAGAACAGACAACTCCATAGACAGTAGTTTAGCAGCAGCTTAGGGCTTGGGGTGGAGGAGAATGGGCAGTGACTGCTAATGGATGTGGGGCTTGTTTAGGGGCTGATGAGAATCTTCTAAAATGTTCTGATGGTTGCACCACCCTGCGAATAAACTAAAAACCACTTAGTGGTCACTTGAAATGGGTGACTTTTATAGGAGTCATATATATTTTAGAACACGCGCGAGGGAGAGGGACGGGGGAGAGAGAGAATCCCATGCTTCCTGTCTTAACTGCTTGCACACCAGCTTTAACCTGGCGACAGTCGCTCAGCCCCTCCCCGCCAGCCTCAGCTTGGTCCCAGGCTGCCCTGTCACCTGCTGCTAGCCGCCCCCTACACACACTTGTGCTTTCCTGCTTTCCTGCTGTCCTGCGGTGTGCCCCTGGGGCAATGTGACTGGGACTCTAGAACCTTTTGTCGGGATTCCTCCAAGCACCAAGGGCTGCCAACGCCTTCCGGTCTCGCGAACCAGGTGGGCTTGGCCGGAGCACCCTGTAAAAAGGTTATAGGCTACTCCTTGGTTCAGGGTCTGAAACCCAACTAGCCTCCCCGGGTGACTCCTGGAGCTGGGAGAGCCAGCCCCTTGGCCCATTCTCCTTCCTGCAGGTTGCCTGTGGATTTGAGTTGCGGAGGGGGGCAGTTTTTAGGAAGGAAAAGAAAGGCGCCCCAAAGGACTGGATGGAGTGTGTGGGGAGAGGTGTGTCGGATATGGAACTGGTGCCAGGGGTTGGGAGGGGACCTCCTCAGGGCCTCGCAAAGAGCCCTCCTTTTGCCCTCCACCCCTCACAAGCACAGACGCTCGGTACTCTTACACAGGCTTTTATTCAGGAGTCAGGGCTGCTTCCCTTCCCTGGTCCCTGCCTGCTGCCCCATAGAACTGCATTCAGGTGGGGCTTGTCCTTCATCTGCCCTGGCTACACCAGCAGGTAGGGAGAGGGCGCGCTCAGGACTAACGCCCTACCTGCAGAGGCAGACAGTTCCCAGGCCAGTGGGCAGGGGTCTCCCTTGAACCCCCACCCAGCCCCAGGATTGAGGTGGGAGGGGCAGGAAGGGTCCGGGCAGGGGGTGCAGTCATCAATGGCAACCTGAGCTCATAGCCATCCCGGCCTCGCGCCCCCAAGGCGTCTGTGGATGAAGCAAGCCCTTTCCCTTCCAGAAGCCTTCAGCCAAGAAGCATCTTGTTTGGGGGTGGGGGACAGGGTGGGGGAGGTGGCAGGAGGACAGTTGACCTCTTCACCCTCGGAAGGCAGAAGAGACTGGAAACAGTCTCAGACTCCGATGGCTTAAGGAAGGAGTCAGGGGACTAGGAGGGGCCAAGGGGTCTCTGGGAAGCAGCGATATGCTATCCCTGGAAGAGCAGAACCGTGACCACAGGACAACTGGAAAAGGGGCTGAGTGGCCGCAGGAGCACTGCTCAGCATGGTCTGCAGCTAGATGGATGGACCTCCAGAGAGGCAGAGGCACTCCTGGGGCAGAGCCACGAGTTGGCCTTGGGGAGGCCTCCCAAGAGCTCAAGGTCACTGGCCTGGAGTCTGGCCAGAAGCTGGGGTCAAGGTAGGGGCTACGGGGCCACAGAGCAGGACCTGCTTGGAAACTGCAGCCTCTTGTTCGGAGAAAGACCATCCGGAGTGAGCATAAGGCCAGAGCCCCTCCACCAGGCCTCGCCTTTGAGCGGTGACCCCTTCAGAAGATTCCAGCCAGGACCAGGGGAGGCAGGAGCAGCAGCCCCAGAACGGGGCCCCAGATGTGACCAGGGCCCGACTTCAGCCCTGACTTGAGGCTAGGCTTTTCAGGGCCCTCTGCACCTGTGGGGAGGGAGAGGCTTTGTCTCAGCCTGGAGACCGCTATGCCTGACCTCCCACCCTCTCAGCCAGGCGTGCAAGTGGGGGCCCCCCAGCCAAGGAGGAAGGTCCGCCTCAGAGGGTGCATGCCCCGCTCTGCCCATAACACCTATGCTGGGAGCAGGGTGCTGACATGCTGGAGACTGACGGGGACAGGCCTTACCTGGCAGAGATGACTGCAGAGCCAGGATACGCCCACCCACGGCATTAGCAGTGGCAGAAGTACTGGGGGAGTTAGACAGGGACTTGGAGGAGGTGTGCCCCACATGGTCCAGCGTGGCCGGCAGCTCACCTGTCTTGCCCTGGACTGGAAAATCTGAGGCCAAGCCCTCACTGGAAGGAGACAACTCGGCCTCAACCTTGCCTGCCTTCTGGGAGTGGGGTGGTGGGTCCCGTGTCCCTGTCAAGAACATCTTGGGGTGCGGAGAACTCTCTGGGGTCTTGGAGGGCATTCTTGTCCTGCTGGCCTCTTTGTCTGCCAATTTGGAGCTGGGATCATTGGTCGATCTGGGGAAGGTAGCTGGCCCCTCATCCAAGGAAAACAGGCTGTGAGTTGCCAAAAAGGAAGGGACCTCAGTAGTTAAGGAAGGTGGAGCCTCTGTTGCCATGGAGGGGGAATCTTCTGTTGCTAAGGGAGATGGGGCCTTGGTTTCTACAGCAGGAAGAGCCTTGGTTGCCAGAGGGCCTGAGACCTCTGTTACCAAGGAGGATGGAGGAGTTTCCGTTGCCCTGGAAGAGGAGATACCGCTTTTCCTAGAGCCTGAAGCTTCCGTGGCCAGGGAAGATGGGGCCTCAGTTACCAGGTAAGGCAAATCCTGAGCCTCTTCTGGGCCTCTGATGGGTTCTGATAAGAAACAAGGCCTGGCATTAGTGCTGCAGTCGGACTTTGTGACCCTCAACCCACCACAATCAAGGTGAGGTGACCAAATGTCTGACACACAAACACATCCTCTCCAGCGACTATGTCCTTCATTCATAATAAATAATACTTCATTATTTTTCAAAAAGTTAAAGTTTATTATTTTTGAGAGAGAGAGACCACACGAATTGGGGAGGGGCAGAGAGAGGGATATACAGAATCCGAAGCAGTCTGCAGGCTGCTCTGAGCTGTCAGCACAGAGCCTGAGGCGGGGATGGAACTCACACACTGCAAGATCATGCATGACCCGAGCTGAAGTCGGACACTTAACCGACTGAGCCGCCCAGGCGCCCCTAAATGATACTTTACTATAACACTGTTTTATTATAACATTGTAACAGCGGCCCCTGCATCCTCCTCCTGGTCCAAATCCTCTCTCCGAACTCACACATTTTTTCAGGGGACTCTCCAGCTAGGTGCCTGTGCCAAACTCATCCACTGCGACGCAGGCCGAGCCCCTTCAGGTCCACGCCCACCGCTAGGCTCCGCCCACAGTGGGGGGCATCGCCTCCGGCCACGCCCACCTCACCTGGAGCTCCGGAGCCGCGGGACTCCTCTACCCTCCACTTGCGGGGTTGAAATCCGGTCACTTTGAATGGCAGAGGGGCCAAAGTGACTGAGCAAGGCAGGCAAATTGGGTTTGGGAACCCGCATAGGGTGAGCCCGCCAAGAGCCCCCGGAGGTCGAGTCCCGCGAGCCCCTCCCGCTGTCCGCGCACCTCTAGGAAGTCGCGGGAGGCTTCTGGGACTGTCCTGTAGGGGTCCCTTCCCTCCCCTTCTTTCTCCTCCCCACCCCACCCCAACTCACCACAGAGGGAGCTTTCGCAGCGGTAGCCAGAGGGACACAGGGAGCACGGAGTCCCTTCTTGGTAGGGCCTCTTTCCCTTCACGTTCCCCCTGTGGGAGGCGAGGACGATGCTGGGCGCGGTCCCTACAAACCCCTGTCCTTGTCCGTCTTACTACACCTAGGCCGGTAGTACCCCTGGGTCTTACTTGCTCCCAACTAACTTGCTGAGCCAATGAGAGCAGACCTTCACGGCTCCCCCAAGGGTATAAGGCCCCAGATTGCCCCGACTTTCTTAGACTGCCAACTCAACCCTCCCCTTGGCCCTGCTCATCCCCTACCCCCCAGGACTTCCGGGGCACTCACGGGGGCTCATAGTTGCAAACCAGCAAATGGATATTGGTCTCCTCAACACCCTGGAGCTTCTCACAGAAGTGGGAGCCACAGCCAATCCTCTCTGTCTTGGCCCAGACCACCTGAAGGAGGGCAAACTCAACAGTTTAATCCGTATGAGACTGTCCCTTGCTAGTGTCTACACTCCAATCTTCTATGGGTGGGGAGAGGAGAATCCCTACAACCTGTAAGATCCAAGCCTGAGGACATGCAGCTTTAGAGCAAAACTCTAAACAGGGATTTTGTGGGAGTGGGGGTAGGGTGGAATTTGTCCTGAACCATCTAGTTCCCCCTGCCAATCACACACATTATTTCACCAGGCCTCTCTGAAAACTTTCTCATTGTATATACCCTCATGAATTCTTCCTGCGCATTTTTTTCCTGTGCATTTTAAACAAGAAATGAATCTCAAATGGAAGAATCTTAGATATCATCAACAAGCAAAATCCAAAGAACAGAAGAAGCCATTTTGGAAGTAGAACTTCCCCCCCGATATCACAAGTAAGCAGGAATCTGCTCTGCTGTTTTTAAGTCTGGGCCTCCTACCTGCTAGAAGGAATTCCATCTTAAGAATAAATGTTTAAAAGTCAAAACAACCTTTGGGCACTGCCATGGGCTGAGACCAACAGCCTCCCCTTGCTGTTTCTAGGCCCACTCCGCTCAAGAACAATTCAAGCGGAGGTCAGTTTTTGCTCTGAGATCTGGCTCTGGGTATTTTACACACAACCCCGGCACTGGGGGTTTTCGACTTAAGTCAGGTGAAGGTACCAGTAATGAGCCCAGGCAGAAATGACCCCGGAGCTCATGTGCACTCAGCCCTGGAGGACACAGGGGTGGAGGTAGAGCAGACCCTCTCCTGCCGGGCACTGACAACAATCTGTGCAGGAAGATTGTGTGTGTGTGTGTGTGTGCGTGTGTGTATGTGTGTGTGTGTGTGTGTGTGTGTGTGTGTGTGTGTGTGTTGGGGTGAGGGGAGTGTGAGAAATGGCAGGGAACCAGGGAGGGCTGCTAGGCACTCACAACTTCTCCATCTGGGTGGGTGATACCAGGATTTCCTTCCCTAAAGGTTAGCACTAAAAATACCACTCAAAAGAAGCCTTGGAAAATGGAATTGGTGGATATGGGTGGGAAGATGTTATTTTTTGAACAATCAGCATTGGGTGGAGAAAACAAGAATTCAAGAACACTAATGTTAATTCCCATACACACTCATACACACGCCCCTACAGTACTCTCACCCAACACGTCTTATCTGCAAACCCAAACTTTCGAAGTGCAGTGAGAACCCTGATTTAAGCAAAATGTGACTGTGAGGGGCAGGAAATGCTCTCGAAGTCTCCCAGGAACCTTCACGCAGTGACGATTTGCTCTCATTTACATATAGTGTTTAAAAGCAGAAGAAAAAAACACGCACAATGGTCTCTGCTTTATCACTCCCTGGCAGATTAGAAACAGCAACTTCAACGCTATGAGAAATGACAGAAGAAGGACAGTAAGCCAAAAGACAGAAGCCGGGGCATGTACCGCGGATGCAAAGGGCCCTGCCTAACATAGGTCAGACAGGACCACTTAGACGTGCCTAGAATAACTACCGTCTACGACCTCTATGAAACTGGCTCTGCGACACCTAACTTAGGTCCCTTCAGTACGAGGACGAGAGGAGCCACATAGATTTTCAAACGACTATGGTTTTTAGAGTCAACTGAAGATGGTTTAGGAAGTTTGAGAAGCACACTCCGAGGAGGTGAGGAGACTGGTGGCCTCTTCCCCGCCACGCCCCACCCCACCGGCTGCGCATGTGGCCCCGCCCCTTGCGCGTAGCTTCGCCCAGTGCTTTTGGGGCCCCACCCCGCCCACCGGCCCAGGGGCTTCGCACCTGCGTGTAGTGGCCGCACATCTGGCCCTGGTCGCAGGTGGCTGCGCTAAGGTTGTAGTGCTCGCGCTCGTGGTGCCACTCCTCCATGGCCAGCGGCACGTCCAGGCCCTCGTCCGTGATGGCGAACAGGTTCTCCCCGCGCCGCCCGCGCTCCTTGTTGTGGCCCCACACGCACTTCTGCGCGTAGGCCTTGGCGAAGGCGGCCAGCTCCTCGTCCCACCTCTGCGGGGTGGGGAGGGAGGTGAGGAACGCCTTGGGCTTGGTGGGGGTGGGAGAGGGGTATGGGAGAGGGACATGAGGATACCCACACTTCTGGGGATCAAAAAAGAAGGTTGAAGGTGTCCCGGGGGCTTCTGGGGGCCAGAGACCCTCCCCTCCCTCGGGGTGACTCTCGGCCATGATCAGGAACAGGTCTGTGCTCCAGGTAGGCTTCTGGGGAGGGAGGGTGCCACCCCAGGCCATGGAGTGAGCTAAGCTGGGGCCCATTTACCAGCCCTGTGATTTTAGACGGATTGCTTGACCTTTCTAAACTCTCAGGGGGCTTTGGGAAGAATAAATGAGATGATGTTTGTGACACTGTTGTTATTAATGAATATTAATATCCTTCTATGTGAAAGGTGGCAGCTGTGCCCTGCCTACCTCCCGGGGCTGCCTGCCTGCTCTGAAGACCACACAACCTCCAGTGAGAAGTTCAAGGGCTGTGTTGTTTATTCGGCCACACCCCAACCCCTCACCCACCCCCCCTTAAATATAAAACTCCACTCTCAGGTCCCAGCCTCCCCTTGGGGTCGCCCAGCCTCCGTGGCTTTACCAGCTCCAGGCTTCCCTCCCAAGTGCTATTCCCAAGTGCTCTGAACTCTTGTCAACTGACAACCCCTTTCCCCAAGAAAACTGTCTGGGTGTGACCCTCACTGAGAGGCCTCTTTTCAGAGTCTTGCTTTCTCAAGAGCTGTCAGATCCCAAAGGCAGTGTCCTCCTGCGGAGGCTTCAGGTAAGGCAGCAGGAGGGGGCATTCTAGGTGAAGGGACCTCTGAGGTTCTCTGTGTCCTTGGCCAGAAGGACAGCCCCAGTGTGCGTGGGAAGAGGGATTAACAAGGATTGAGGAGGAAGGCCTGGATCCCATTAAACCTTGTCCTAGGCCTCTCCTAGAAATGGATGGCCTGGCGGTGACTCCGGCTCCACCCTCTGGGGGCCCAGCCAGCTGTGGGAGCCAGACAGCCTACAAAGTGCCAGGAGCCTGGGTGACCCTGAGAGGAGGGTCGGATAGGCCTCCTCACCCACACAAGATTCTCAGGAGCAGCTGCGTGGGGTGGGGAGGGCCACGCCGGGCTGGGACACCCCCACTTTGTGACTATGGGTGAATCCCTTTCCCTCCCTGGATGTTTTTTTTTAATATTTATTTTTGATACAGAGACAGAGCATGAGAGGGGGAAGGGCAGAGAGAGAAGGAAACACAGAACTGGAAGCAGGCTCCAGGCTCTGAGCTAGCTGTCAGCATAGAGCCTGACGCTGGCCTCGAACCCATGAACATGAGATCTGACCTGAGCCGAAGTCGGAGGCTTAACCAACTGAGCCACCCAGGCGCCCCCCTCCGTGGATGTTTTTGTCTCAAATCACTGGCCCCGGAGTGTCTCCCATACTCTGGGAGTAAGGGCAGTTAGGGAGTGGGAAAGCGGCAGGGTGGGGGGACCTAGATCAGGGTGTCTGGGATGACATGCTGGCTCCAGATTAAACTTCCATCCCCTTCGGGGTAAGTAACCCAGTGTCTGGGGCAGTGCTGGCGCATAGCAGGTGCTCAGTAGACATTTGTCAACTGTTGATGACTGAGACAGGCCCTTCTTAAAAGCGGTCTCCCTGCTGAGCCCGGCTGTGATCGCTGTTCCGACTGGCTGAGTGGGGTTCGGCCAGGAGAGTCATTCCTGTGGGTCTCCAGGCTTCTCTGTCATCCAGAGACTCCTGTGGATATCTAAGAGTCCTGGCAGCCACCCACACTGGCCACATGGTCATGATGCCCATTCGTGCAGCCACTAGTTCAACTAACAGTCGGGGGCACCGTACCAGCCTGGAGGTGAGAGCCAGGACCAAGAAGCCCAAGTTCACATGGTTCTAAACGGCTGATTGGGCCACCGTGTGGTAAATGACACATATGCGATGGGTAGTATAGAGGCACCAAAGAGGGCCATTTAGCCCAACCTGAGGGTGGAGAAGGAGACGCTAAGTGATAAAACTGAGGCATTGGTCAGGTGGAGAGGGAAAGGCGTCTGAATAGAAGGCATAGCATGGGCAAAGGCATGGAGGTGAGGAGCAACGTTCTGGCTGGGGAAGGAGAAGCTGTTGAGGTTACTGAGGTTACTGAGCAGGAGAGGACGCTGGCGGTGTAAGCAGGGGCCAGACCCACGGAGGGAACCTTCTCAGGAGCTGGAGGTTTATCCAGAGGCAGTCAGGAGCCAGTGGGAGCCATTGAAGGATTCTGAGCAAGGTCAGGCCCATGCATTGGGTTATTCATTCTGGTAGCAGAGGCCAGAAGCTGGGGAAGCAGGTAGGGGCTGTTTCAGGAGTCCTTGGAAGAAGTAATGAAACACTGGATCAGGCCTGAACGAAGGGATGAGGATGGGGAAGTAGGGTTCAAGGAAAATTGAACCTTCCAGGAAGTAAAAGTGGTGATGATTAGATGTGGGAGCTAAGGGAGAGAAGAGTCCATGATAACCATCACCTGCATCACCCTGGATCCCTCTTTTGTTAGCCCAACACTTACTGAGCACTTACTGTATGCCACACACTGCTCTAAGTGCTTTATAAATATTCACTCATTTGATCCTCACAGCCGTCCTGCAAGGGAGTTGCTATGGTGTCATCATCTTCAATTTACAGACGAGGAAGCTGAGACACAGAGAGGTTAAGTCTCTTCGCCAAGGTCACACAGCTAATAAATGGCAGAATCAAGATCTGAACCAGCCCATCTGTCTCCAGGCTTTCCGTATGTAACGCCTGCTGAGATCAAGCTGGAGCCTTGTCCCGAATTTATCCCGGTGTCCCAGTCCATCCCCTCCTCCCATCACTTGGCACCAGGCAGCACATACCCCCTGACTATCCAAACTGCTTCTCAGAATGTGGCCCCCACCCCCAAGGTCCACCTCTGTCCACAAATCAGCTCCTGGCTGGGGCGGCCAACAAGACTGCAGGGCATCAGGGATCCACAGCCGGAGAAACTGAGGCTCAGCAATGAGTTCCAGGCCTCAGGTGGGGAGTCATTGGCAGAGCGGGCACCAGCATCCCAAGCTCCTTATCTATCGTCTGCAGCTCCAGGTTGTCAGACTGACACGGGTTGAACGGTCCTGCTGTGTGCATTTCTGGGGGCCTTCCTTGACCTCTGTCACACATCATCCCGTCTGACCCTCAGGGTAGGAACTGCCAGTCCCAAGTGATAGATCAGGAAATGGAAGCCTTCGCAAGTAAAGGGACCCATCCAAACTCACTTTGCCAGATTGAACAGAGCTATTGGAACTCCAGTTTTGGACCCTTGCGCTCACTGCTCTCTTCCCCAGGTGTGACCTCGCTCTGGGGCACTAACTGTGGGGTCCCTGGGCACGGCCTGGGAGTCCTCCAGGTTGGCCTAGAGGATGGCCAGCCCAGCCCTCAGGGAGGGCAGGAAAGGGATGAATTTCTGGTTTTATGTCTTTTCATCTTTCACATAAACACCCTGATCCTAACCCTACCATCAAATAACTCCCTCTCGACAGAGGTAACTGCCACCCAAAATCTGGCTTCTGTCATCTATAAGAACGTCCCTGTATATTAACAACATTTGCATGTGTCCCCACCAGGATACAATAGTGCTTTTTACATGTTTTTAAACCTTCTGTAAATATGTCCTACTGTGTGTGTGTGTGTGTGTGTGTGTGTGTGTGTGTGTATTTGAGATTTCATTCCCCTCCCACTCAGTGTTATTTCAGTCAATGTTGATATATATGTAGTTCTAATTATGACCCCATTTTATAGATGAAAAACCGAGGGTCCTTACTAGGTTAAGGGACTCACCCGAATCACAGGTCTTGTTGTGTGACCGCGACAGAATTTGAACTGTGTGATCCAGCTTCTGGCTCCTGTTCTCACCCCCTCCATAGAATACCCTCCCACCCCCGGTGCTGGGACCCTTCCTGCCACGCTCGCTCCTCTTCTCATTGCGTTAGGGGCTTCCGGTGGTGCCCCAATCAGGGGCACCTGCATTTTAGGAAGTGCTGGGAAGGAGTCGCTGGAGTGAGAAACTGGGGCTCCCAGGCCTGGCTCTACCAGCTGTGTGACCTGCAAGCCCCTCAGGGACCAGCAAGTCCCTCTGCGCCTCAGTTTCCTGATCTGCATAATGGGGCTGCCTCTGGGAAGCTGTGAATTACATCATCTCAGGAATTCTGTCACTGACCAGAGAGATGAGTCTCTGAGGTAGCTCCCACTCGGAGGTAGGGGGGACGGGGTCGGGGGGGGGGGGGGGCCCTGCAGGTGCGGGCCCCTGGCTGCACTCACCATTTGCAGCATGTCAGCGGCAGGGGGGAATGCCTGGGCCCGGTAGAAGTTATGCAGCTCCACCATCACGTGTTTCTCATCGTCACTAAGGGCGCCGGCGGGGCCCACGGAGGCCGCCAGCAGCAGCAGCAGCAGCAGACGGCAGGGGCTGTGCATGGTGGCCAGTCCTCTCTGCCTCTCCCGGCCAGGGGTCTGGCAGCTGGATTTAAAGTCCTTCCCACACAAGCACCACCCTGGCTGGGGCGGCGGGAGGAGCTGTCTGCGGGGCTGGCCCGGCTCACACAACGTCTCTGGGAGGGCTGGGTGCTTGGGTCCTGACCAGAGTTAGGTCCACTCCCAGCATTGATCTCCCCTTGGAGTCCTTGGCAAAGGCCTCCTTTCTCCTGGTCACAGGGGCTCAGGCCAAGAGCTACGCTCATTCCACAGTCCCTCCTGAGTTGTGGAGGGGTTCCCGGGGGCAAAATAGAGTTGCCCAGGTAACACCCACTTGCTGAGGACAAGCAAGAGGAAGAAAACCACATGGACCCTGCCTCTGAGGATCGGGTGAGATGAGGAAACTGTACTTGACTTATGGAAAAATGGAGGAAGACAAGATGTATTTGGTAAAAAAAACAAAAACAAAAACAAATAAAAAACCCCCCAAAAAACAACAAGAATAAAAAAGGGCCAACTGAAGCCTAAATCTTGATTCTGCTCCTTTGCTGGCTGTGTTTTGGGCAGTTTTCTCAATTAAATCAGTGGCCGTAATAGTGCCTGCCTCAGAGGGCTGGAAGGAGGTTTACATGAGATCAAATGTATGTGAAGCCTGCCAGATAGCCCGTCCTGTATCTGGCGCTCAGTAGCCCTCAGTAAGAGTAGAAACAATTACTCATATGGCACGGCCTTGGCCAGCCTCCGGCCCCCCAGGGAGGCAGGAGGGAAGGGGCTGACGTTTTCCCACGCTAGCGGTGTCCTGGAAAGGGCTTTTCACTATGGGTAAAATGGTGGCTTCTGTGTGCCCTCGGGCCCCATGTGCTTGAGGTGCTCATTGGGAAGTGGTGTGCTGGGACCTTTCCTGCTCTGACTATCTAGGAAATAGAATGTGTCTGTTTTTGAAATCAAGAGAGAGCAGGAAAGCAGAGGCATGAGCAAGCTGATGCAGCAGGGGTTCTGCGGGGAGGGTACTGGAAAGGAAACAGGCCTGGTGGCCAAGCACTTTGATGGTAATGACCGTGCAGGGCAGGGACCAAGGTGTTGGCCTTGAGGCAGGAATCTGGAATCGGTACTCTTGAGCTGAGCTGGGATTTTTTCTTTGTTGTTGTTGTTGTTGTTTATTGATTTTTGAGAGAGACAGACAGACTGAGTGTAAGCAGGGGAGGGACAGAGAGTGAGGGAGATGCAGAACTCGAAGTGGGCTCTAGGCTCCCAGCTGTCAGCACAGAGCCCAACGCAGGGCTCGAACTCACAAACCGCGAGATCATGACCTGAGCTGGAGTCGGACTGGTAACTGACTGAGCCACCCAGGCGCCCCTCAGCTGGGGTTCTTAGAGCCTGCCCTCTCAGGGAATGGGGACCTAGAAAAAGTCTACTCATTGGCTTTGGAAGATGTCGAGAAAACCACTTCCTGCTCAGGTCTCTCTGGGTAAAGAAAAAAGCAAAAACAAAAACAACTTGGATCAGACACCCAGACAAACATGCCTGTTAGAACTAATTTAGAAACTCAGCCAAGTTGTAACATATAAAAACAACATACAAAGCACATA
>NC_043706.1:34339431-34399518 GCF_006229205.1 Suricata suricatta | reverse complement strand
AAAGTTAACCCGATAGTCACCGAATAAGACCCTGAACTCGCTCTGTAATTGGTTGATTTCAAAGATACCCTACATGTTGTAATTGGGTCCCGCCAAAAATAACGAACACCCTGGACAATGTGTATGGTTAGAGTTACTGCCAATGCTGTTACACAATAATGATTGGATGTCACAATTTCCTGCACCTCCCCCTTCCTAAGCCCCATAAAAACCCTACTCAGCCCTTGTTCGGGGCTCTCAGCACGGATCCACTGCACTGGTGAAGGCTGTGAGACTGAACTTAGGCCTGGCAAGCCTAAGCCGTAATAAAACTGCCCTTTGCTTTTGCATGCATGACTCGGTCTCCCTGGTGGTCTCTGGTTTTTGGGGTGATATTGAAATCTTGGGCCTTACAACAGTTTGTGGGTTTGAGCCCTGTGCTGACAGCTCAGAGGCTGGAGCCTGCTTCGAATTCTGTGTTTCCCATTCTCTCTGCCCCTCCTCCACCCTCTCTCAAAAATAAATAAGCATTAAAAAAAAGAAAACAGGGGCGCCTCACTGGCTCAGTCAGTTGAATGTCCAGCTTCAGCTCAGGTCATGATCATGCGGTTCATGGGTTCGAGCCCAGCGTCAGGCTCTGAGCTGACAGCTCAGAGCCTGGAGCCTGTCTTTAGATTCTGTGTCTCCCTTTCTCTCTGACCCTCTCCTGCTCACACTGTCTCTCTCTCTCTCTCAAAAAAATAAATAAAAAAGTAAAAAAATATTAAAAAACAAATAAATAAAAAGAAAACAATTTCATTAACAATAGCAATAAATAGAATGAAATAACAGGAGTAAACTTAACCAAGGAGGCAAAAGACTTGTACATTTAAAACTACAAAACACTGGGGCGCCTGGGTGGCTCAGTTGGCTGAGTGTCTGACTCTTGATATCGGCTCAGGTCATGATCTCAGGGTTGTGGGATTGAGCCCTGCATCGTGCTCTGCACCGAGCATGGAGCCTGCTTATGATTCTCTCTCTTTCCCTCTGCCCCTCTCCCCCGCTCATGTGCATGCTCTCTCTCCCTCTCACTAAAACAAAACTAAACTAACAAACAAAAACTACGAAATATTGCTGAAAGAAATTAAAGAATATACGAATAAATGAAAAGATATCTCATGTTCATGGACTATAAGTTTTAATACTACTCAAAGCAATCTATAGACTCAGTGCAATTCTATCAAAATTCCAATGATGATTTTCACAGAAATAAAAAAATCCATTCCCCCAAAATCATATGGAATCTCAAAGGACTCCAAATAGCCAAAACAATCTTGAAAAAGAAAAAACATAAAGTTGAAGGTCTCACATTTCCTGATTTTTAAACTTACTTCAAAGCTACAGTAATCAAAACAGTGTGGTATTGTCATGAAGACAGACATGTAGACCAATGGAATAGAATACAGATTCCAGGAATAAACTCTTGCATATATGATCAAATGATTTTTGACAAGGGTGCCGAGACCATTTAATGGAGAAAGACAGTCTTTTCAACAAATTGTGCTGGAAAAAATTGGATATCCACATGCCAAAGAATGATGTTGGACCCTTACTTTCCACCATATACAGAAATAAAAAAATTTACTCAAAATGGACCTACTCATAAGAGCTAACACTACAAAACAAAAGAAGAAAACAGGGGTGGGGGGGAGCTTCATGACATTGGATTTGGCAAGAATTTTTTGGGTGTGACACCAAAAAATAGGCAACAAAAGAAAATATAGATGAGTTTCATCTCGGATGAAATCAACACAGTGAAAAGGCAACCCATGGAAGGAGAGAAAATATTATGAAATCATATGTCTGATAAGGGATTAATATATATAATATATATATGATATACATATATCATATATATATATATATATATAAACTCCTACAATTCAAGAACAAAATGACCCCAAATTTCTGATTAAAAAATGGACAAAGGATTTGAAAAGACATTTCTCCAAAGATATACAGGTGACCAAACAGTACATGAAAAGATGTTCAATGTCACTAGTCATTAGGGAAATGCAAATCAAAACCACCCGTGATGGGGCTCAGTCACTTAGGCATCCAACTCTTAGTTTTGGTTCATCTCATGGTTCTTGAGATTGAGCCCTGTGTTGGGCTTTGGGATGAAAGCCTGGAACCTGTTGGGATTCTCTCTCTCCCTCTCTCTCTGCCCCTCCCTGACTTGTGTGTGCATGCACATGCTCTTTCTCTCTCTCTCTCTAAATAAATAAACTTAAAAGCCACAGTGAGATATCATTTCACACCTATTAGGATGGCTATTATAACAACAAAACAACACTCCCCTGAAAATACTAAGTCCTGGCAAAGATAAAGTGAAATTGGAACCCTTGTGCGTTGCTGCTGAACATGTAAAATGGTGCAGCCACGTGGAAAACAATACGGTGATTGCCCAGAAAAACTAAACAGAATTACATTATGATCCCACAATTCCAGTTCTGAGTATATGAGTATAAAATAATTTAAAGCAGAGATTTGAACAGATATTGGTACAACACTCTTCACAATAGTTAAAAAATGGGAACAACCCAAATGCCCATCAAAAAACAATTGATAAACAAAATGTGGCATATACATACAATGGACTATTACTCAGCCTTAAAAAAGAAGGACATCTATTGGGCACCTGGGTGGCTCAGTCAATTAAGCATCTGCCTCAATCTCAGCTCAGGTCTTGATCTCAGAGTCGTGAGTTCAAGCCCGGTGTTGGGTTCCATGCTGGGTGTGGAGCCAACTTAAAAAAAAGAAGGGGGCTGGGGCGCCTGGTGGCTCATAAAACAAGAACTTACATATTACATCCAGAAAAACACCGCTTTGAGAGAAGTGTCAAGGAGCCCATCCGATCACTTGTATGTAATTATTTTTAATGGTTCAAAATGCCATATACAGGGGCACCTGGGTGGCTCAGTTAGTTAAGCCTCTGACTTCAGCTCAGGTCAGATCTCACGTTCATGGGTTCGAGCCCCACGTCAGGCTCTGTGCTGACAGCTAGCTCAGAGCCTGGAGCCTGCTTCCAGTTCTGTGTCTCCTTCTCTCTCTGCCCCTCCCCCTCTCATGCTCTGTCTCTCTCTGTATTAAAAATAAATAAAACATTAAAAAAATTAAAAAAAAAGAAGGGTGAACCTTGAAAACATTTGCTAAGTGAAATAAACCAGACACAAAAAGATAAGTATTGTGTAATTCCACTTATATGAGGGATGGGGACCAGTCAAATTCATAGAGACAGAAAGTAGAATGGTAATTTCCAGGGGCTAGGAGGAGAGAGAAATGAAGAGTAGTTTTTTCATGGGTACAGTTTCAGTTTGGCAAGATGAAAAAATTCTGAAACTGGATGTGGTGACGGTTGCACCGCAGTGTGAATGTACTTTCAGGCCACTGACTGCACACACGAAAATGGGTAAGAGTATGTTTTATTTATTTATTTATTTATTTATTTATTTATTTATTTATTTATTTTTGAGAGACAGAGGGAGACAGCACGAGCAGGGGAGGGTGAGAGAGAGACACACACACATAAAATCTGAAGCAGGCTCCAGGCTCTGAGCTAGCTGTCAGCACAGAGCCCCATGCGGGGCCCAAACCCACGAACCGTGAGATCATGACCTGAGCCAAAGCCTGATGCTTAACTGACTGAGCCACCAGGTGCCCCCCAAAAACAGGAAAGAGTAAATCCTATGTTACTTTATGCATATTTTACCACAGATGAAACAAAATAAAACTTGGGATTTTATTTTAAATTTTTTAAATTTACTTTTTAAAGAAGATTTAAACAGTCTTTTTTAATGTTTATTTATTTTTGAGAGAGATAGAGAGACAGAGCATGAGTGGGGGATGGCAGAGAGGGAAGGAGATGCAGAATCAAAACAGGCTCCAGGCTCTGAGCTGTCAGCACAGAACCCCACGCTGGGCTCAAACCCAGGAACTGCAAGATCATGACCTAAGCTGAAGTCGGCCACTTAACTGACTGGGCCACCCAGGCACCCCAGGATTTTATTTTTTAAAGTTTATTTATTTATTTTAAGAGAGAGAGATAGAGAGAGGGAGAGAAAGAATCCTAAGCAGGCACTGTACAGCAGAGCCTGACGCAGGGCTAGGTCTCATCACAAACCCACGAGATCATGATCTGACCCAAAATCAAGAGTTGAATGCTTAACTGACTGAACCACTGAGACACCCCAAAACTTAGGAATTCTTAAACTGGCCCAAAGTAGGATGGATATTGAGTAGTGGTGGTGGTGGTGGTGGGAGTGGTCTCAGCAGAAATAAGGGAAATCACGTCTCGGGGGAGCTCTCACCGCCCAGGCCGCTTGGGCCATCCACAAAGGAAAACAGTCCCCAGCTTTAGTGCACAATCAGAAATTATAGAACACACGAGGAACTGAGCTATGGTGAGCGGCCCCACACAACACAAATGGGAGGGCTTCTGTCCCCAACATTAGAGATAACAGAACTGCCTGGAAGACTTTCAAATAACTATGTTTAAGATGATTAAGGAAATAAATAGGTCCCTGGAAAAAGGAGAAGCCAGGTTTAGGAAGTAGGGTGGAGCGTGAGAATTTGAAGAGTTGAGGAAAGTGGGTCAGTCTGTTGGGAGGAGGAGGGAGTGGAGGAGAGAGGGCGGGAGACCCCGGATTCCACCACAGCCCAGCCCCCAGCGCAGCTCTCCCAGGTGTTAGGCTGATAAAGCTCTGAGATGGTATCTTTCCTCTAGGGAAGGGGGAATGTGGCAAGTGCCTGAAGGCTGCTTGGGCTCCAGGTAGAATAAGGAGGCAGAAGAGAACTTCCCAGGGAGTGCCAGAGAGCCAGCCTGGGAGGGGCTGCGCGGAGCTGGGAAGGACACCGTTCAGACACTGCCTGGGTGGAGGCGGGCTCCGCACTCAGGCTGCCCTGTGTGGCGGGGAAAAACAGCTTTGTTGTACAAAGGGCCTCATTTATTCCCTCACCAATCATTCATTCAACCCAGATTTTCAGCGCTTCTCTGCTGTGCCAGGTGCTGAGCTGGGTGATTAAGATAGATAGACCCCGTCCCCCGGTCATGACGCAGGAGACCCACCAGGAAACTCGGACAGTGGTGTGGGTAGGAGTGTGGGGCTTTCCAGCTCGGTGGCCTTGGGCAAACTATTTCCTTGCTTGCTAGCCTCAGTTTCCTCATCTGCAAATGGGGTTTAGAACAGAACCTACCCCATAGGATGGTTGTCAGCATTAAATGGGTTAATACATGGGTAGGGCTTGGGATAGTGCCTGGCACATTCTAAGTGCTCATTGAGTTAGCCAATATGAATGTATCTATTATTCTTATCATTATTATTTATTATTATTATTACAGGTGGGAGAATTAACAGGGCCTCAAGTTGTAGCAGGAAAAAACAAACACAGCAGCCTCGCCTGCCTTTTTCCCTGAGCAGCTGGAGCGGGAGGACGTGAGGACAGGGGCGCTGGTGTGTGTTGGGCGTGGAGGGTGGGCAGAAAAGGAGGAGCCTGGCTTGCCGAAGAGGGGAAGGTGAGATGGGAACAAGGCTGACCATAGCCAGCCTCGGGGTCTTGGGACAAAAGCATGCTGCTACCAAGTCCCGTTCTGCAGGTGCACATTCCCTAGTGGTTCTCAGAGCCCTTGCCACGAGGGCGGTCTCATAGGACAGCTCTGAGGCGGGTCTCAAAAATCACCGCACACGAGGAAATGTGCTCAGAGAGAGAAGGTCCCTAAAATTGGGGGTGGGGTGGGGCCTGCCGCTAGGGGGAGCGGGAGAGCGGGAGAGCCGGGGAGCGGGGGAGCCGGGGAACCGGAGGCTGCGGGCTAGCAGCCGGGACCGCGGAGTGGATGGAGGACGGGAGGTGAAGGAGAGCGGGAGGGAGAGGCGACAGAATCAGGAGCACGGAGGCCTGGCTGCGGGGTGCATCAACGGTGCTTTTATCTCTAAACCAGGATGGGGAGGAAATAGAGATTTTCTTGATTTTGATTTTAATTGATTAATATAAATGTATACATATAATTTATTTCTAAATATAAATTTATATATATTATTATTGTTTGTTATTATGAAATTATTATCTACACATATTTTAAATCAAGTTTCATTTCGGATAGCGGTGTTGCTCCACCACAAAAATGTTAAGCCAAAGAGGGGAAAAAATTCCACCCCTGGTATTTTCTTCTTATCTCTGAGCAGGTGGCGCTCCAAGTGTGGTCCGTGGCCTGATGCTATTCTGCCAGATGTTCGTTACAGCTCGTCAGCACAACACGTGCAGAACACAGGGGTGAGCACTGAGAAACTCCTACCGCAGTGTGGTTGTTCTATGTCTGTGGAATTTGTAGGGTTTTTTGTTTTGAAGTTTATTTATTTATATTTGAGAAGGAAAAAGTGTAAGTCTGAGTGAGGGAGGGGCAAAAGGAGAGGGAGAGAGAGATTCCTAGCAGAGCCCAATGTGGGCCTTGAACACACGAACTGTGAGATCATGACCCGAGCCTGAATCAATAATTGGACACTTAATGAACTGAGTCACCCAGGCGACCCTGGAATTTATGACTTAAAAATTGGGGCTTGTGGGGCATGTGGGTGGCTCAGTTGCTTAAGCATCTAACCATTGATCTTGGCTCAGGTTTTGATCCCAGGGTTGTGAGTTCAAGCTCCTCTTTGGGCTCCATGCTGGGTGTGAAGCCTATTTAAAAAAAACAGTTAAAAATTGGGGCTTGTATTTTGTTTATCTCTTTTACATTTCATTTTTTTAAATTAAATTTTTAAAAATGTTTTTATTTATTATTGAGAGACAGAGACGGAGCATGAGCATGGGGGGAGTAAGGAGAGGGGGAGACACAGAATCTGAAGCAGGCTCCAGGCTCTGAGCTGTCAGCACAGAGCCCAACACTGGGCTCGATCTCACAAACCTTGAGATCATGATCTGAGTCAATATCAAGAGTCAGGTGCTTAACTTAACCACCCAAGCGCCCCATTTCATTTTTCTAATAATTTTTACATGGAAATAATCATAGCCTCAAAAGAGCCACAAAACCAACAAAAAGGTCCATGAACCCTCTGCCTAGTTTCCCCTAGTGGTGACGTCTTCTATCACTGTGGCACTGTATCAAAACCAGGAAGCTGTCAGTACAGAACTGTTAACTGAATTACAGACTTCAGTCAGATTTCACTTCCCGGTGTGTGTTGGATGTTGCCGTGTGGGTACTACGTGCACCTTGATCTTAGATCGTATAGACCTCACGACAACCAAGACAGAATTTAAAGCAACTTGCTCCTGCTCCCCCTCTAAAGTCACGCCCTGCCACCTCTAACGCTGTCCTCAGCAACAGTCTCCATGTCTCCATTGCTATAGTTTTATCATTTTAAGAATTTGTAAATAGAATCAGAGAGCGGGTAGCCTTTTGAGGTTGGCTTTTTCACGGGGCGTCAATGTCCTCGAGATCCATCACATCGTTACAAGTATCAGCGGCCCACTCCTTCATGTAACTGGACAGGATCCTGTGGTCTAGATGCACGTGGATTGTTTAACTGTTCACTGGCTGAACAACATTTGGGTTGTTTCCATGTTTCGGTTATTATGAATAAGGCTGCTGTGAGCATTGTGTACAGATTTTTGTGCGAACATTAGATTTTGTTTCTTTGAGATAAACGCACAAGGCTGTGATCGCTGAGACTTATGGTAAGTACATATTTAGTTTGACACTTGATTTAGACTTTCATGGTTCATGAGATGAAGGCCTGCGTCAGGCTCTGTGCTGAGCGTGAAGCCTGCTTGGGATTCTCTCTCTCCCTCTCTCTGTCCTTTCCCTACAATTCACTCTCTTACCTTCTCTCAAAATAAATAAACATTTAAAAAAAAACTGGAGGGGTGCCTGGGTGCCTCACTTGGTTAAGCATCAGGCTTCAGCTCAAGTCACCATCTCACAGCTCATGGGTTTGAGCCCCGCATCAGGCTCTGTGCTGACAACTAGCTCAGAGCCTGGAGCCTGTTTCGGATTCTGTGTTTCCCTCTCTCTCTGACCCTCCTCTGCTCATGCTGTCCCTCTGCCTCTCAAAAATAAATAAAAAAACAGAAAAAAAATTTTAAAAAATGGGGCTGGGGTGCCTGGGTGGTTCAGTCGGTTAAGCATCCAACTTCGGCTCAGGTCATGATCTCGTGGTCTGTGAGTTTGAGCCCCCACGGCTCTGTGCTGACAGCTCAGAGCTTGGAATCTGCTTCAGATTCTGTGTCTCCCCTCCCTCTCTGTCCCTCTCCTGCTAGCGCTCTGTCTCTCTCTCTCTTTCTCAAAAATAAATAAGAAAGACCTTAAAAAAATAAAAAAAAGAAAAAAAAGAAAACCTGGGGTGCCTGGGTGGCTCAGTCGGGTGAGCGTCTGACTGGCTCAGGTCATGATCTCGTGGTCCATGAGTTCCTCTGTCCCCCTTTCTCTGCCCCTCCCCCAGTCTCTTTCTCTCAAAAATTAAAACAAAACATTAAGTAAATAAATAATTTAAAAAACCCTTTCACACTGTTCTCAAGCTGCAGTGTATGGGGAACCCAGCTCCTCACAATCCTCATCAGCAGTTGTGGTTAACTCTATTTTTTATTTTAGCCACTACTGTGAGTTGAATGTGCCCCCCAAAGGATATGTCCCAATCCTAACCTCCGGTATCTATGAATGTGAGCTTATTTGGAAATAAGGTCTTTGCAGATACAATCAAATCAAAGAGGAGTCGTACAGGATTAGGGTGTGCCCCAAATCCAGTGACTGGTGTCCTTCCAAGCAGGCCATGCCAAGGCACAGACACAACAAGGCCATGTGACAACAGAGGCTGAGTGATGCAGGGACAAGCCGGGGAACACAAGGATTGCTAGCAGCCACAAGAGGCTGGAAAAGCAAGGATGAATTCTTCCCTAGAGCCTTCAGAGGGAGCCCGCCCGGCCAACGCTCTGATCCCAGACTTGTGGGCTCCAGATCTGTGAGGGGATACACATCTGTTGTTTTAAGCAACCCAGTTCGTGGTGATTTGTTATGTGATTCGTTATGCAGCCCGAGGACACCACTGCGGCCATTCCAGTAGGTGCTGTTGAGGCCTCTGGGAGGGCCTTGCATTATTTCCTTTTTCTTTTTTTTAATTTTTAAAATTTATTTATTACTTTTGAGAGAGAGTGAGAACGAGAGAGAGAGAGAGAGCACGAGTCAGGTAGGGGCAGAGAAAGGAAGAGAGAGAATCCCAAGCGGGCTCTGTGCTGTCAGCGCAGAGCCTGACGCAGGGCTTGAACTCACAAACTGTGGGATCCTGACCTGAGCTGAAACTAAGAGCGGGACCGAGCCACCCAGGTGCCCCCTCATTTGCATTTCCTGGTGGATAATGATAGTGAACATGATTTTATGTGTCTACTTGCCATGCCCTTTGGTAAAGGGTCTGTTTGTGTCCAATGCCCATTTCTAGTTGGATCGGTTTGGCTTTTTTCGCTGCTGAATTTTGAGAGTTTTTAAAAATGTCGGTCCTTTGATAGACGTGTGCTTGACATTTATTTTTATGGTATTTTGCCAAACCTTTGGTTTGTGATGGACCGGAAATTTTACGTCAAACTGGTCCTTCACCTGAGAGTCTGAGCAGTACAGCCCTCGTATGGTTCCCTTCTATTTCCCTAATGCAACACAGGCACACGGCGGTGTCGGCGCCTGACATTTCCCCCCCAGATAATTTGTTGTAAATAATTTCTCCAACTTGCTCCATATCTTTATGACTACCACTTTCAGTGTCTGCAAAATATGCTGTAGAAGGGCTGTGCTGTCGCCGGGTGCCACCGTGAGACTGTTACCCACTGAGGGACTCACGGACACCTACAGTGACTCACCTTTGGGCACAAGGCTTTTCCTTATATTTTGTTTTTTGTTTTGTCGTTTCTAAAATATAACTGTTTTGAATACTCTGGTTTCTCTTCAGATCATATAAATCTTTTGCCTTTTAAAATATAACTGTTTTGTTTTGTTTTAATTTTTTTAATGCTTATTTTTTTAGAGAGAAACTGAGAGAGAGACATAGCATGAGGGGGGAAGGGGCAGAGAGAGGGAGACAGAATCCCAAGCAGGTTCCAGGCTCTGAGCTGCCAGCACAGAGCCCGACGCAGGGCTCAGACTCAGGAACTGTGAGATCATGACCTGAGCAGAAATCGATGCTTAACCGACGGGGCCACCCAGGTGCTTCTTTTTCTTATATTTTGGATATTATTTTTTAGTTCCCACTCTCACCATCATAGCTTGCCTTGCTCTTTTATTAGGATTTAGGTTGCTGGTTGCACAGAAACAAAAGGTCCTTGGTGCTGGACGGAAATTTCCCTGGAAGCGAGGCTATCATGGTCTCAGCCACTGGACGGTACAGCAGTAGCAGAACTTTCCTTTCCTTTCATCCCAGTGGCTCCAAAGCAGGGATGGCAGTCGGTGAGAAAGACTCAGATCCTTTGAAAACAGATGCGTATTTGGAGAGCACAGGGAACCGTGTCCCAGGGCTGGAAGCCAGCCTGCTCAAGATGCTGAAAACGGATGGTCCTGAGTTAGGGGGTCGTAGAGAAGAGGCCAGGCCTCTTTCCCGCACACGCGTCTGATTTATGCCCCTCCCCCGCACCCCAGGCCACCGCTCACCTGGAAGCTGCCGTCCTGGGTTTTCAGACCCGTGTTTTGGGCAGTTGCCAACACGCAGTCTCCCTTCCTTTTCCTCCTTCTCATCCTGAATCAAAGAGCTGCCCCTCTTCTGGTCCCCCTCATCTTGCTCCTCACTCTCTTCAGCCCTAAGCAAGGGATCTGCCGCTTGGCGTGAGCCACCCGGGCAGGTCTGCCAAGGCCCCTCTGCCCAGTGCTGCTGGAAAGTGAACTGAGTCAGGAATGGGCTTCACCCAAAGTCAAGTCATTATGGGGCTGGGGTGGGGTTGGGGGGTGGCTCCGGAGCCTCTCTCATCCCAACCCACAGTGTCTTGCACTTTGTCATTTTGTGGACTAGCTCCCTGCCTTTGCCTCCCCTCCCCCCAAATCCTTGGCCCTCATGCCTCCTTTCTGCCACAAACCAAAAGTGATTCCTGTGTCTGGAAACCCTTCAAGCCCCCGACAGTTCTTTCTTTCTGAAGCGGGACCCTTCCCCTCAGGTTTCCCCCTAAGACGGTGGGGTGTATGGGGTGTCCCAGGGAAGGGAGCTGCCATGGGAGGGCCCCCTGGCTCCTGGGAGCGAGTGGCCTGAGCTCCCAGGGCCTCATTTGCTGGAGCACACAGTATCAGCACGTCCAGGACACTCTGGGAAGCCCGCCTTCCTCATCTGGTGAGTTATCTTTGTGCTTCCGGGGTCCATCTTCAAGACAGGGCCCAGGAGGCACCTGGGTGGCTTGGCTGGTTGAGTGTCCGACTTTCGGTTTTGGCTCAGGTCCTGATCTCGTGGTTTGTGGGATCGAGCCCCATGTCAGGTTCCACAATGACAGCACAGAGCCAGCTTGGGATTCTCTCTCTCCCTCTCTCTCTCTGCTCCTCCTCTGCTCATACATTCTCTCTCTCTCTCAAAATAAACATTAAAAAATAAATAAAAGCAGACATTTGAATGATTGAATTCACTTAAAAATAAGAATGGGGGGGGGCACCTGGGTGGCTCAGTCGGTTGGGCGTCCGACTTCGGCTCAGGCCATGATCTCACAGCTCGTGGGTTCCCGTCCCATCTTGGGCTCTGTGCTGACAGCTCAGAGCCTGGAGCCTGCTTCGGATTCTGCATCTCCCTCTCCCTCTGTTCTTCCCCCAGTTGCTCACGCATGCACGCTTTCTCTCTCTCTCAAAAATAAATAAACATTAAAAAATTAAAAAAGAATAAGAACAGAGGCTCAAAACTTGCCCCTCAGATAGGACCGACCCTTGAATACAACGCCTGCCTCCCAATGATCAGAACGGGGAGAGCAGAGGAGGGGCCGCATCGATGGAGACGAGAGAGATGGGGGAGGACAGACACACAGAAGGACAGGGAGGCAGACTGAGCCCTGAGGAAGAGAGAAAGAACAAATCAAGAGGGTTCAGAGGCAGAAGCAGGTTGGACCCACCCAGGCTCTAATCTCGTCACTCCCTAGCTGGGCGAGTCCTTTAACTCCGCAAACCTCACTTGGCGCGCATGTGAGATGAGGTTACACAGCCCTCAGAGCACCTCCAGGGCGATTCAGTAGAATGAAGGCCAGGGCGCCTGGGTGGCTCAGTTAAGCATCTGACTTTGGCTCAGGTTATGATCTCACCGTTCATGAACTTGACCCCACTTCGGGTGACCCTGATTCTCTCTCTCTCTTTCTGCCTCTCACTCACTTTTACCCTCTCTCCCTCCCTCTCAAAAAACAAACAATAAATAAATAAATACATAAAATAAATAAATAAATAAAATGAAGACCAAACCCTTAGCACTTGAACAGTAACTGTTTTGAATGGGTGGAAAGAGGCAGGAGGTTCCCAGGTGCCCTGGCAGGGCTGAATGGGATCTGCTAATCTCCTTGTTTGGGGTTCCTGGCTCTGAGAATGGGGGCTGGGAGGCTCTGAGGAGAGAGTGTCACCCCAAGGTGGGGACCACAACGTACTGTCCCAAAGAGGAAAGCCTAGCTGCCTAGCTGACACCGCATGCTAGCTTTTTGCACCCCCACAGAGGCCCCCTCTCCATGCCCCCCCCCCCCACCAAAACCAAGGTCAGCCAATTCCCGAAGCTTGTGGCCAGGAGCGCTTGGTCTCAGCAGGGCCGGCGCCTGGCCCATTCCTCCCCCGATCTGCTGGTTTCCCAGTGCAAATTCCTGATGGACCACAGCTGTCCCAGGCCTCTCAGGGACGCTAATGGGGCGTAAGTGGCCATCTTTGATGATGCTGACCTTTCTGTCCCTCGTGTCTTCAATCAACTAGAACCTCTCAACTTAGGATGACGTGGGCCCAATTCTATCCTGAGTTCCCCTTCGTGATTATGCATGCGCCCTTAGCTTTTTGTGTGTACCCCAATGACAGAGAAAACATGTGTTCTTTGGTAACACTGCCTGGCCTCAGCACCAACTAGGAGACCAGGAGACATAGCCAGAAAATGGCTTGTTAGATTATCATACCATACTCCAGGTAGACCTATGTTGTAAGGAGGAAGAGAAATGGGAGGTGGTCCCTTATGTACACTGCTTTATGGCCCTCCAGCAGAATAAGGGATGGCAGAAGAAAGGTGAGTTTAAGCCTATCCAACTATCTAACTCAAAGAGTAAGACCATGTTCTTCTGGAGGGATCTCTGAAGACCCCCATAGACTTCCCTTTGCCCCAAAGATCCAGCACACATCCCCAGACCTCAGCCCCATTTGCAGCTCTGTTCCCTCCAGACCCCGAGTCTTTGCGAGATCCACCCTATTTCCTCTCCTCATCCATCTAAACCGCGCCCACAGAGCCTGATACGGGCTCAAACTGAACTGTGAGATCATGACCTGAACAGAAACCAAGAGTCAGATGCTTAACCAACTGAGCCACCCCGGTGCCCCATCTACTGGAGGTTTATAATATGACCTCCCTAGGACCCAGAGCCCTAAATCGGGCTCATTCCAAGCCACTGCCTTAAACAGGTCGGGAGTCTAATCCCTGGCTAAGAGGGACTTGATTTTGGCATCTTAAGCATGAGCGACCCTGTAATAAATGGGAATGGTCTTGGTCATACTATCTACTGGGGCCTTTCCTGGTTCACTGAGATCCCAGAACTAGAAAAGTCAATCAAAAGTATATCCATTCCTTGAGAACACAAACTGGTGCAGCCCCTCTGGAAAACAGTGTGGAGCTTCCTCAGAAAATTAAAAATAGAACTACCCTACGACCCAGCAATTGCACTACGAGGTATTAACCAAGGGATACAGGAGTGCTGTTTCAAAGGGGCACATGCACCCCAATGTTTACAGCAGCGGTATTGACAATGGCCAAAGTACGGAGAGAGCCCAAGTGTCCATCGATGGATGAGTGGATAAAGAAGATGTGGTGTATATACAGTGGAGTATTACTCAGTGATCAAAAGGAATGAAATCTTGCCATTTGCAACTATGTGAATGGAACTAGAGAATATTATGCTAAGCAAAATTAGTCAGGGAAAGAGAAATATCATGTGACTTCACTCATAGGAGGACTTTAAGATACAAAACAGATGAACATTAGGGAAGGGAAACAAAAATAATATAAAAACAGGGAGGGGGACAAAACATAACAGACTCAAATATAGAGAACAAACAGAGGGTTACTGGAGGGGTTGTGGGAGGGGGGATGGTCTACATGGGTAAGGAGCTTAAGGAACCTTCTCCTGAAATCACTATTGCACTATATGCTAACTTGGATGTAAATTTAAAAAATTAAAAAAAAAGAAATGTTACCTTAAGATTATAAACACACACACACACACACACACACACACACACACACACACACACATCCATTCTTGGCATGCCTAGGTGGATTTGTCAGTTAAGTGTCTGACTCTTGGTATCAACCTTGATCTCTGCGTCATGAGCTCAAGCCCTGCATTGGGATCCACACCAAGTGTGGAGCCTACTTAAAAAAAAAAAAAAAAAAAATATATATATATATATATATATATATAAAATATGTACATATTATATATATTTATATATTCAACAATCTTGGAATATGAGGAAACTGCCCTCAATGGTCTGGCTAAGGATGTAGCACAAGACAGGAGGGTCCCTGAGTGTCCTACAGCCAAAGCAGGGCTCCCTGTGCTCTCCGGGAGGAGAATGTCATTTCTACATTAATACCTCTAACCAAGTTGAAGAAAGCCTGGGTCATAAAAAGAACTATAGAAATAGTAGGATAAAAACAACTGGCTCTGGGACTCCATCTTTAACAGTGTACTTGGGGGATGGTTTTCATGGTTAGGACCTTTGATGGGGCCCCTGTTAATACTTGCTCTACTCTCATTGTTTGGCCCGTGCATCTTCAGACTCCTGGTAAACTTGGTCACAAATTCAGCTTGCCCATCTTTACAGAACACCGGGAGGGGGCGGGGGAAGGGTAACAAAACTTGTCTAGCTTTAAGGAGAGTTCCACTCTTCCAGCTGGGGGAGACCACTCCCCCATGCTCAGCAGGAAGCAGCTACAGAAAAATGACCTTTGGCCTTAACCCCCCAAGAATGAAGAGTGATACATCTCAGGGGGGACTTTGTAGGCAGATAGGGTTAGGGGTCCCCAGAAAAGGAAAGGCCAGATGTCGCATGAGAAGTCATTTTAGGACCCTAGACATTGAAAAAAAAATTTTTTTAATGTTTATTTATTTTTGAGAAAGAGAGAGACAGAGTTTGAGCAGGGGAGGGGCAGAGAGAGAGGGAGACACGGAATCCGAAGCAGGCTCCAGGCTCCGAGCTGTCAGCACAGAGCCTGACTTGGGGCTCGAACTCACAAACCGTGAGATCATGCCCTGAGCTGAAGCCAGACACTCAATGGACTGAGCCACCCAGGTACCTCATCAGCCGTTTTTTTTAATGTTTATTTATTTTTGAGAGAGAGCACGGGAGCAAAGGAGAGGCAGAGAGGGAGGGAGAGGATCTGAAGCCGGCTCTGAGCTGACAGCAGAGATCCCGACGCAGAGTTTGAACCCATGAACCTTGAGATCATGACCTGAGCCAGAGTCAGAAACTTAACTCTGGGCGCCACCCAGGTGCCCCTGGCGCCCCGCCAATTTGTGATGGGTGCCTCACCGGCTCTACTGGCCCAAGCATATTTCTTGCAGAATTTTCTGGGACATTTAGAAATTGTAGAAGACCAAACCTTGGGAGTTAAAAATTTTAAGGGAACAAAAGAACATTAGAATAGCCACTGCCAGGCTGTGAGATGGCCTAACCATGCTAGAGACAAGAAGTCAGTGGCAAAACTCCTGGTGCAATTTCAAAAGTAAAGATGGACTTGATGTACTTTCTTGAAGTTTTTAAATTTTTTTGCAGGATTTGAACTCCTTTGAGCATTCAGATACCAGACCCTGAAAAATGAAACCTGAAAAATGATGGTACAAACCCTTGCTGGCCTCATGATTTAAATCAACTGACACAGGTCAATTTAGGATGATGTTTGCACCAGTCCTATACTGAATTTCCCTTTGTGCAAGCCCCTTCATGAATATGCATGCACCCTTAGCTTGAAACTCCCCCAGCATTGTTATTTGAAGAGACCCTGCTTTGGGAAAGATCCCCTGCGTTGTCCTGACTCGTTGCAAGTAAAACCCTTCCTTTCCGCACTCTTTGGCTTGGTTGTGTCTTTGGGTTCGACACCTACCAAGTAGGAAACCCAGTTTCAGGTAACATCTTTAGGAGTGTGGGCCCAGGCTTGGTTTTGGAGCTGGGGTTGGGGAGCCTGTGGGGAGGGACATGTGGTCAGAATGGTGGGGGCTATGGTGGGGCAAGCGGGAGGGACGCCCTATGGTGTCTGTGGCCGGCAGGAGGTCAGCCTGTGCCTGTGTGTGGGCCTGACCCCGGCATGGCTGGCTGGACGCTGGGGGACCCTGGCCAGGGCACCAGAGGAGAGCATCTACAAGACTGTCCTTTCTCTGGCTTCCCCTGGTGGCCACTCGCTCCTTTCCCATGGACACAGTCTATATTAGCCTTTCTCTGTGTTAGGTCTGTCTCCATTTTGGTTTCAGTCAAGCCTGGGAACCATTTCTTCAGGTGATTTTGCCTATCTGTTCTGTCTCATTTTGTATTGATTTGTAGTTTAATTCTCAGAGAATGTCTTACTTCCCAATGTTTAGGGGTTTTTTAGTGTTTTTTTAAATATAATTTTTGAGAGAGAGAGAGAGCATGAGCCAGGGAGGGTCAGAGAGAGAGAGGGAGACACAGAATCAGAAGACAGGCTCCAGGCTCTGAGCTGTCAGCACAGAGCCCGACGTAGAACGTGAGAACATGACCTGAGCTGAAGCTAGCCGCTTAACCACCAAACCACCCAGGTGCCCCCTCCCACAATGTTTAGTTTTTAAAATGTACCTTCCACTGGCTCCTTATGTCTTGTGAACAGGATTATAAACTTTTTTTCTTTAAGATTTATTTTTAGGGGTGCCTGGTGGTTTGGTCAGTTAAGCGGCCAACTCTTCATGGTTCATAGGTTCGAGCCCCACATTGGGCTCCATGCTAACAGTGTGGAGCCTGCTTGGGATTCTTTCCCTCCCCCTCTTTGCCCCTTTCCTGTTCATGCACTCTCTCTTTCCCCAAAAAATAAATAAATAAAAAAATTTGGTTTTAAGTAATCGATATACCCAGTGTGGGGCTTGAACTTACAACCCTGAGCCAGCTGGGTGTTGCATGCTCTATCAACTGAGCCAGCTGGGTGTCCCAAGATTATAAACTCTTAAGGGGCTGGGACCTTATTTCTTTCTGTAACCCATAGGGCCCAAACCTGGACATCTGGACAGAAGCCAGACACATGCAGCCCTCAGTGCTTTGCCCAGCTTCAGATTTGAGCTCCTTAGCACTGGGGGGCCAGGCTAGGGTGAGGGTGCCTGGGGCCAAGAGGCATCTTCTGGGCCAAGACAGCTCTTCCTGAGGCCTGCTGGGTAAGCAGTTGGGCTGCACATCTGTGGCGTTTGTCCTCAGCCAGGAAGGGATCTGTGTAGTGGAAGGAGGATTCAGCCACCTCCGTCCATGTGAGTTGCCTTAGGGAACTCCGGGGGCAGAGGGCAGGGGAAGCAGAGGGCCTCTGATAAAACATCGAATGGCCCGTCCTCTAGCACAGATTGGGGATAGGTTGAGCTGAAAAGAACGAGCTTTGTCCCACAAACCCAGGCCAGACAGGATGAAGGAAAACATTAAATGCTGGTGGGCAGGTTGGGTTTGGCGTGAGGCTGAGAGGTGATATCCTTTAGGTGAAGTTTAGAGGGCTGGGGATGAAACAGGGCTGGGAGTGGGCAAGGAGACAACAGTGGAGGTGGGCAGGGAGCAGAGACAGGTTTCTTCTTTGGTAATGTTTCTTTTTGGGAGACAGAGCACCAGTGGGGGAGGGGCAGAGAGAGAGGGAAACAGAATCTGAAGCAGGTTCCAGGCTCTGAGCTGTCAGCACAGACCCCGATGCGGGGCTTGAACACACGAACCATGAGATCATGATCTGGGCCAAAATCAAGGGTTGGACGCTCAACTGACTGAGCTGCCCAGGTGCTCTTGAACATGGCTCTTGAGGCTGGTGGAGGCCTGCCCACAGAGGAGGGGAGAACATGCATTATGTACCTGCTCTGTGCAGGGACAGAGCTGGCCACGTACTTCACTCACATGGGCTCAGGTACCTTTATACTGACCCTCTGAAGACAAGATTAGCCACACTGAGCGACGAGGAAACCAAAACCAGAGAAGTCATTGGAACTCTCTGGACACTGCGGTAGCAAGCCGAAACTGGGGGTCCTTCTGAGGCCTCTGGCTCTTGAGTTCCCAGTCCTTCCACTCCAAGTGACAGCTTCCCGAGGGGCAAGGAAGCCCAGCGTGTGTGGCTGGGTGGTTGGAAAGGAAGGGCTATTATTCTATCGGTTTTTAGATGATGCTGTATGTCCTTGTATTTGCTAGATTTTCATTAATTTAGTTTTCAGTAATTTCTTACAGGGAGCAGTGGGAAATAAGATTTTTTTTTAACCAAGAAAATGGACTATGGTAGGTAGATAAGAACATATGAGTTCCTATTCGGACAGAGTGAAGAAGGCTTGCGGTCAGGAAGGGCAGCAGGCAGTGTCTCTAGCTGGTGAGGAGTGTCCTCAGTTATGAAAGAGCAAAAATGGGGCGTTTGCAGCAAGTAGTAAATAGGTTGTGTAAATCGATTTGCTAATACAATAAAATGTTGACATTTGCTACATTTTAGCAGTGGGCACAGATGCTGTTGGAATTGAGAAGATACCCAGACAGCACAGAAGCAAACAGAAGACCTGGCCAGAGCTGTCTCATTATGCACAAGACATTGAGAAATAATGGCGTGGTAGCTACACAACTATATGCAAGAAAGGAAAGAAAGAAAGAAAGGGGGGGGAGGGAGGGAGGGAGGGAGGGAGAGGAACACGTGTATTTAACTGATGAAAACCACCTCTAGAAGAAAATGTCATCCGGGGGCACCTGGATGGCTCAGTTGGTTAAGCATCCGACTTTGGCTCAGGCCATGATCTCATAGCTGGTGGGTTCGAGGCCTGTGTTGGGCTCTGTGCTGACAGCTCAGGGCCTGGAGCCTGCTTCGGATTCTGTGTCTCCCTCTCTCTCTGCCCCTTCCCTGCTCGCGCACACTCTCTCTCTCTTAAAAGTAAATAAACACTAAAAACATTAAAATAAAAAAAGAAAGAAAATGTCATCCAAAGAACAGGAGGAAAAAAGCCCCAATAGCATTCTGAACTACAGAAAAATTAACACCAGGCTTTCAAGAAAGTAAGCAAAGATCAAATGACAGGATGACATAAGGGAACAAATGAAGTGCACTTTGACAGAACTAGTGCCTCCGAAATAACAAGAAACTGGATATGGCTGGGAAAAAAAATAAATTGATCTAGAGGGAAGGTTTGAGAGAATTATGGGAAATGAGAAAAAAGACAAGTATTTAACAGAGAGAACACTACAGTTACAAAAGATCAAGACAATGAGGGGCACAGTAAGTGTCCGCCTCTTGATTTTGGCTCAGGTCATGATCTTATGGTTTGTGAGTTCAAGTCCTGTGTTGGGCTCTGTGCTGACCTTGTGGAGCCTGCCTAGGATGCTGTGTCTCCTTCTCTGCCCCGTACCCGCTTGCTCTCTCTCTCTCTCAAAAAAAAAAATCAAGCCAATGAAACAAAGGAATAAACACAGAGTCTGAAACAAACACCCAACAAATGGAAAAGAAAAAGTATTCATAAAGAACATACAAGTTGTTAAGAAACTGGATCCGAAGAGCTCTCATCACAAAGAGAAATTGGCTTTTTTTCTTTTATTTTTTGTGGTATCCACACGAGATGATGGACGTGAAATTAACCTACTGTGACAAGGGGTTCACACTACCTGCAGATCAAACCATTGTGCTGAACACCTTACATCTCTGCAGTGATGTATGCCAATCAGCGTTCGACAAGACTGAAGGGGAAAAAATACAAGGCAACATCCCCCCAAAGCAGCATGGAATTGCAGCTCAAAAGAGCACACTTTGCTCCAGAGAGCACTCACAATAACAAGATAGAATCCTTCAGGCCTACAGATTAAAAGGGGGCTCTTAGGCTGGTCTGTCTGGTCCCTAGCAGCGGACAATGCTGCTGTGTGACAACAGCAAAATTTCTCCCAAGTTCTGAACAAAAGAGTGTGATGTAAGAATGTTTTACTCGGCCAAGTTGCATTCAAGTAGAAAAGCCATGGAAATATTCTCAAACACAGAATGTACAACATTCATGAGCCATCCTTGAGGAACTTTATGATGAGATATGGCCAATGAAGGGTTTGAAAACAATTCAGGAGTGAAAAGGGGACAGTAGAAGTCCTGGTGGTGGGTCACAAATCAACTTGAATGTAAGAGGAGGTCAAAATAACTTTGAGAATTAAGGTTCCAGAGCAGAAGGCGATGCATAGATTTTGATAATGTCACTATAGGTATGAGTAACACAAATTGAGAAGCTAAGAGATAAGACGAGAGAAAAAGCAAGTGGTTTGCTCATCTTCAGAGCCTTGGACTGTGGCAGCTAAAAAGAAAAGCTTATTAAGAATAATTCTAGTTTAGGGGCGGCTGGGTGGCTCAGCCAACCAACTCTTGGTTTTGGTTCAGGTCATGATTGATCACACAGTTTTGTGAATTCGAGCCCCACGTCAAGCTCTGTGCTGGCAGCATGAAGCCTGCTTGGGATTCTCTCTCCCTCTCTCCCTGCTCCTTTCCCACTTGCACTGTCTCTTCCTCTCCCAAATAAATAAAACTTTTAAAAAGTGGCACAATGTCACTTAAAGAAAATAATTCTAGTTTATTTGTTGGTTTAGTGACCTCTACACCCAATGTGGGGCTTGAACTCACAACCCTGAGATCAAGTGTTGCATGATCGACCAAGTGAGCCAGACAGGTGCCCCAGAAAAATTCTAGTTTCTTTTTTTTAATGTTTATTCATTTTGAAAGAGAGAGAGAGAGAGAGAGCAGGGGAGGGGCAGAGAGATAGGGAGAGAGAATCCCAAGCAGGCACCGTACTAACAGCACAGGGCTCAAACTCATGAACCCGTGAGATCATGACCTGAGCGGATATTGAGAGTTGGATGCTTAACTGACTGAGCCACCCAGCCATCCCATAATTCCAATTTCTTAATGTTTCTCATGATCTTAACCTCAGAAAGTTCTTTTAGGGACTACTTATATATATTAAAATATTTTACATTATATATATGTATTTTGCAGGGAAGAAATGCCTACTTTGGTTTGTCTTCCGTTAGATTCACATAAAATTGCTTTATTTAATTAATTATTTATTTATTTAATTTGTAAAAATGTTTATTTACTTTTGAGAGTGAGCAAGCAGAGGAGCAGAGGGGGAGACACAGAATCCAGGCTCCAGGCTCTGAGCTGTCAGCACAGAGCCTGACGTAGGGCTTGAACTCACGAACTGTGATATCATGACCTGAGCTGAAGTCAGACACTTAACTGAATGAGCTACTCAGGTGCCCCTCTTTTATTTTTTTAAATAGCATGACTACCTCCATTTTTGTAAAAGCATTTCTATCTCACCTAGCTAGAAGTATCCTAGGAATGCCTAGAATACTGTTCATCTCATTAATTATCTCTGGGTGGAGATTTTCATAAGATCACCCAAATTCTCTTCAATTCTTTATAAGAAGGTGTCATTTTTACAAAAATAATAAAGTTATTATTCTGGAATAAATAAGACTGGTGAAATATCTGTCTTCAACACAGTGTCTGGAGGCTTGTCAGTTTGATTTATTAGGAAAGCCTAAAGGACATGTGTCATGTTAAAGGAATGTGCACTAAGAGACTGGAATTCAGACTGAGCAAAAGAAAGGACATACCGAAGTTCACAGGATAGGAATTATAACTTCAAATTAACAGCAACCTGGGTGCAACTCCATCTACAGATTCCACACAATCCCAACAAAATTTCAGCACGTTGTTTTGTGGATATTGACAAAGTGATTCTAAAGGTTTTTTTTTTCTTTTTAAGTATTTTTTAAAGTAACCTCAACACCCAACATGGGGCTTGAACCCACAACCCTGAGCCCAAGAGTTGTGTGTTCCATCGACTGAACCAGCCAGGCGCCCCAGATTCTCTAAAGTTTACATGGAGAGGCAAAGGACCCAGAATGGCCCACACAGTATCAAAGGAGAAGAACAGAGAGAACTGACATCACCTGACTTCAAGTCTCACTATAAAGCTGCAGTGATCAAAACAATATGGTCTTGGCAAAAGAATAAGACAAAAGTGGGGCGCCTGGGTGGCTCAGTCAGTTACGTGTCCAACTCCTGTTTTTGACTCAGGTCATGATCTCATGGTTTGTGAATCCGAGCCCCACATGGGCTCTGTGCTGACCGTGAGGAACGTGCATGGGATTCTCTCTCCCTCTCTCAGTGCTCCTCCAGCGTTGTCTCCTTCTCTTTCAAAATAACAGATAAGCTTAAAAATTTAAAAAAAAAAAAAAAAGGATAAGACAAAAAATCAATACAACACAACAGAAAGCCCAGAAATAGACCCATATAATACAAGCAATGGGTCGTTGACAAAGGAGCAAAGACAATACAATAAAGCGAAGGTAATGTTTTCCAACCAATGGTGCTATTAAAATAACTGGACATCCACATGCAAAGAAAGAGGAAGGAAGGAAGGAAGGAAGGATCTAGACACAGACCTACACTCTTTCACAAAATGCAAAACTATACAACTCCTAAAAGATAGCAGACGAGAAAATTTAGATGACGTAGGTTACAGTGAGGACTCTGGGTACAAAGCCAGAGGCATGATCCATGAAAGACACAACTGAGAAGTTGGATTTTATTAAAACATAAAACTTCTGTAGAATGAAAGACAATGTCAAGAGAATGAGAAGACAAACCACTGAGTGGGAGAAAAAATTTTTTTTTCACTTTTTAAAGAATGTTTTATTATTTTTGAAACAGAGAGCAACAGAGAACAAGCAGGGGAGGGGCAGAGAGAGAGGGAGACACAGAATCCGAAGCAGGCTCCAGACTCTGAGATGTCTGCAGAGAGCCTAATGCGGGGCTCGAACCCACAAGCCGTGAGATCATGACCTGACCTGACTTAACCAACTAAGGCACCCAAGCACCCCAATATTTCTAAAATATACAACTGATAAAGGACTGTTATCCAAAAATAAACAAGAACTCCTAAAGCTCAACGAGGAAATGAACAACCTGATTATAAAATGGGTGAAAGACCTGAGCGGACATCCCCGTGAAGAAGGTACACGGGTGGCAAGTAAACACATGTCTCAGGGAACTGCAGAGTAAACAACGCGATTTCACGACCCAACTATTAGAATGGCCAAAGTCCAGGACATGGACTCCACCAAAAGCTGGTGAGGGTGTGTTGTGACAAGAACTGTCATTCGTTACTGGTGGGAAGGCAAACGTGGTGCAGCCATTTTGGAAATGTTTGGCAGTTTTTTACAAAACTAAACATGATTCTTGCCACATAATCCATCAATCATGCTTCTTTGGGTATTTATCCAGCAGAACTGGAAACTCTGTTTATGCGGGGACGCCTGGGTGGCTCAGTTGGTTAAACGACTGACTTCAGCTCAGGTCATGAACCCCTAGTTTGTGGATTCGAGCCCCGTGTCAGCTCTGCTGACAGCCCAGAGCCTGGAGCCTGCTTTGGATTCTGTGTCTCCCCCACTCTCTGCTTCTCCCCGACTCACACTGTATCTCTCTCAAAAATAAATATTTAAAAAAAAGGGGGTGCCTGGGTGGCTTAGTTGGTTAAGTGTCCAACTTCAGTTTATGATCTTGCGGTTCGTGAGTTTGAGCCCCACATCGGGCTCTGTGCTGACAGCTCAGAGCCTGGAGCCTGCTTCTGATTCTGTGTCTCCCTCTCCTTCTACCCCTGCCCCCGACTCACACTCTTTCTCTCAAAAATAAACATTAAAAAAAAAAAAGGAAAAGAAAAAGGCTACATACTATATGATTCCAGCTATCTGACATTCTGGAAAAGACAACACTGTGGAAACAGCAAAAAGATCACTGGATGCCAGAGATTCGTTAGCAGGGAGGGAGGGATGAAGAGGCAGAGCCTAGAGGGTTTTTAGGGTGGTGAGACTATTCCATATGATACTATAGTGGTGGAGACACGTCATTGCACATTTGTACAAGACCACAGAGTACATAACACCGAGAGAACCTGGTGTAAACTACGGACTTTGGGGGATAATGATGTGTCCATGTACAAATGTACCCCTCTCGTCAGGAGTGGGGGAGGTTGTGCTGGCGGGGTGGGCGGTGGTCAGAGGCTGTATGGGAACTCTTTCTGCTCAATTTTGTTGTGAACCTAAAAGTGCTCTAAAAAAAGAAAGAGGAAGAAAAACCAGCCTGGATGTTTCCAGGAGTTTCAGATGGTTCAGTGGAGGTGAGCCACGGTGGTTGAGGAGGGGAAGCGAAGGTCGGGAGTGGAACGAGCTGGAGGGGTTGGCCAGGCCGTGCCCTGTGGGTAAACCGAGTGTCGCTGAGGAGTGCTGAGCAAGGGAGTACTGGGGCAGGTGTCGCAGCAAGGGCCCTGTGACAGCTCTGTGGGTGGCGAACCGAGATGGTGGCGTGTGCCCAGGAAACACAACTGTGGCAGAATCTAGGCGTGGAGCGGCAAGGCTCTAAACCAAGACAGCCGCCATGGGGCTGCGCATGCAACAAGGGGGGCAGAACTCTCTAGAGCTTGGTCCTGATCAGAAGCAGAGGCCGAGAGAAAAGACATGAGCCCTGTGAGGCTGCCACAGTCGTCCTGGACAGAGTAAACTAGAGGCACTTTGGGAGAGAACTGGCGGAATGAGCTTGCGACACTTGGGTTTACAAAACCAGGGCTGAGGCGGGCCGGGCACGTAGGGTGGAGGTGACTCGGCCCTGGGTGGAAGGGAAAGCACAGAGCTGAGACCTTGCAGGGAGAGCGGGAGGGCCGGTAAGAGAGACCAAAGTTTCAGAGACAGGGAGAAGAAGAAAACTCCACAAAGGAGACAGAAGTGGAAAAGAGGAGGTTCTGGAAGGCAGTAGTGAGTCTCACAGAAGCCAAGGGAGGAAGATGCTCTCCACGAGCGTCAAGTGCTACAGAGAAAGAAAGGAACCGAAACCTGGTGACTTTGTCATCTTTTCACATGGAGTAAAGCCCTTGCCCCTTTTTTCTTGTTGAAGTCCAGCTTCAAGTAGGTAAATGAATAGTCCTGTGGAATGGGTCGACTTTTGAATTTTTGAAGAATATATATTAGCTGGAACAAAGAAGGATGAATATACTTTAAAACAAGTATTTTTATTTTGAAAAATACTTTGAGAGAGGGAGAGAGAGAGAGAACACATGTGTGAGTGGGGGAGAGAGAGACTCCCAAGCCGGCTCCATGCTCAGCACGGTGCCTCATGCAGGGGCTCGATCCCAGGACCCTGGGATCACAACCTGAGCCAAAACCAAGAGACGCTCAACCTACCAAGCCACCCAGGCACCTCAAAATGAGTATTTCTAAACTGAACTCTAAACCTCTTGACTTCTAATCCAAATAATCATTAAATAGGATGACTTGCTATCAGTAAGAGAACAATGGAATAAGCCCGGACCTTCCCGGGTTCCCTGAGGATGCTGACCTCTGCCCCTCCAGTCTGGTCCCCCTGCCTCACACCACCGAGGGTCAACCATTAAACAGAAAGGATTAGAGCTCCACCAGGTGATGTGAAGAGAACTCTGTGAGGTACTGAGTGAGAAAAGAGACAGACAAATGACTGTAATGTGATCACATTTTTGATAAAGGACAAGAATCTTGATTCAGGATTATGATTAGAGAGCACGGAGGCAGCCACGGAAAGACACACGGTTGTGTCTGACCAGGGAAGGGGGCGGGGCATGTGGGGGGCGGGGCATGTGGGGGGCAGGGACAAGTCTGTAGCAAGAGATGGAGGAGAGATGGGACACGACGTGGCATACAGGAAACAGTTCTATGTATGTATCTATGTGAAACAGTAGATTAAAAAAGACATTACAAAAAAACCCCAAAATGACTTAACTCAAACCTGCACTGAATTAACGGAGTGCTGAGAGTGGCTCTCATCAGGGGCCCAGCTGTCCCCCTGGGAGAACTGAGGACATCCACAGGTGAGGCAACACCGAGATGACACTGGGACCGTGTGCAGCCAGCTTGGGAGACAGAAAAAGGGTCTCGTTTGAATCCTGGGGGAGAATGTCAGAGATGACCAAGGCCGGGGCGGGGGAGAGGGGGGAGGACAAGTGACCAGGAGGCCCCAGGGGGCCCCTCGGGCCTGCCTCACGAGTAGGACGTGGATAGTTGGTCTCTTCAGTTATGGCAGAAGAGAGAACTGGAAATTTAAGAATGACACTGAGTACAGGAAATTTCTTATCAACCAACAAACACTTTTAATTGCAAAAGTAAAAACTTTCATTACATAAAATTTTAGTTTACATTCTTTACACGGTGGCAGTGCCTTGTCGTTGTCAACTTTCTGCGCTGAACACATTTTACAACAGCTCACACTGTTCATTGCACGCGTGGTTGGGACCCAGGCGTCCGTCTCTGCCTCCTGGGACCTTCCCGGGTTCCCTGAGGATGCTGACCTCTGCCCCTCCAGTCTGGGCCCCCTGCCTCAGTGTCTGCTGTGACTCTTCCGCAGGAGGGAGGGAGGAGAGAGACTGCAGCTAGCTTCTGAGGCGAGAACCGTGGCAAGGAGTTGGGAGGGGAAGTCATGGGAAGGCCACACGTCTGTCTGCTCCTGTCACGGATTCTTGTGGAGAAGTGAGAACTTGTTCCTAGAAGGGCCAAAAGTGCCCCCAGGGGGCTGGAATTGAAGGCTGTGACACTGCTGGGCTTTGAGTAAAGGTGGCCTCACTGGGCAGCCTCACCTACCCCCAGAGCTGTTGTGAGGAAATGAGGGGAATCGAGCTTGGCACAGAGCTGATGTCTGGACGCCCTAGTTCCTGTATGAACCCCCAGCCTGGTTTCCCCTCCCTGCACAGGGGCTCGCCGCTGAGGCTCACGGCCGGGTTCATGCCGCCCGCAGATGCGCCAAGTGCAAGAGGAGTGGTCGGGTCAGCCTCCGCCCGGCATGTCTGGACGGTTCCAGGCCTCCACTTGGAGTTACGTAACATTTCTTCTCTCAGCTCTTGTGAAAAGCTCTGGCCATGTCCCAGTCTCCAGAGAGAGGAGGCTGACAGATGGAGTTAGCTCTAATGCTTCAATTATGCAGGGCAGGGAAAGCAGACACGGAGGACCTGGACCTCAGACGAGCTGGCCAGAGGGCTTCTCACCAAGGCCAGCACATAAAACCTCTCCGTGTCCAAGGGCGGGCCCCACTCCGGTGTGGGGCGCGACAGGGAGAGCACCTGTCCATCTTCCTGGACATGCTTTTGTGGAAGGAGCCTTGGGTACTGGGAGGCTGGGGCGAGGAAGCCAGGGACATGCACCCTGATGGCGATCGCTGTAAGGCTCTAGGCTCTCTATAAGTGCCGGCACTTTCCCTGCCCCCCTGGCCCTGACACCATCAGCTCTGGGATTAATATGAAGAGCTCCAAACGTGGAGAGAAACTTAGTCTAGAATGCCATTTAAAGCAGATCTCTGGCATTGCGTTCCTTTAACCAATTTTATTAAAAAAATTTTTTTAAACATTTATTCATTTTTGAGAGACAGAGAGCGCATGAGTGAGTGAGGGGCAGAGAGGGAGACACAGGATTAGAAGCAGGCTCCAGGCTCTGAGCTGTCAGCACGGAGCCCAATGCGGGACTTGAACTCATGGACCACGAAATCATGCCCTGAGCCAAAGTCAGATGCTTAACTGACTGAGGAACCCAAGCACCCCTCTTTTGACCAATTCTAGTGGGTGATGGGTCACCACTGAAGGTTGAATTTGAGGCTGTGAACTCAGGAGAGTCTCTCCTCCCTCACAAGGAGAGCTCAAAAGCCTGGAAGACCCCTTCAATTAATAACAGATTCTCAAAAGGTAGCCAAGGTCACCTCTCTCCATGCAACCAGACCCGCAGCTTCCTCTCTTTCCCCTTCTCCTGTGGGCAAGATGAGATGAGAGGGGAACATTTGCTCTGGGGTTTGAATGTTCATCACGGAAGCCACTGGCCAAGAAGCAAACCCTCATTCCGGACTATGCTAGAATGACCGAGGCCATCACCTGCACCTAAGGAGCCTGTGGTGTAAAAAAATAACTGTTCCTACACATAGGTCGATGCTGGAATTTGGAAGAAGGGAACAGAAACAAAAACTGAAAAACAAGTGAGGTAAACTCTAAGGGGACCCAAGACTGGAATTGGGCAGAGTCCCTCTTCTGGTCACACATCTGGAAACATGTGGAGAAGGAAAAATGGTTGGACACAGTTGCGTTCCAGCCACATTCGCTCCTACGGAGTTTTCAACAGGGAGGGAAAAAGTGAAATGATTTTTATAAAAGTCATCTGGTTAGAGTCTCTCCTCTTCCACTTCTGTCCAAGACAGTTTTGAAAACAAACCTGGGAGCGCTGCCGGCTTCTGACCCCCTCCCGCAGCCCCCCCTCCCCAAGCGGGAGCCACACCCGAGCAGACTACATCCACATCTTCATTCTCGGGCACCACACTGTGCTGGAGCAGGAAAAGGACACGCCGCAAAACCAACTACCTATCGGCCAGCAGGTAACTGGTCAAGGCCCTGCTGTCTGTAAAATGAGGATTGAATACCTACTTTACAGGACTGAGTATCGATGAAGGGAGATCACGTCTATGGAGACACTCTTAGAACAGACTAATCAAGGATTACTATTCTTTCTCTCAGAAAATGAGCCTGAATCTGCTCCTTTCCTAGACTGTTTTTTCACCATCTAAGTAGATTCTGTTGTTGTTTTTTTTAAGAGTTATTTTTGGGGCACCTGAGTGGCTCAGTCGGTTAAGTGTCTGACTTCACTGCACGGTTCGTGGGTTTGGGCCCTGTGCTGACAGCTCAGAGCCTGGAGCCTGCTTCAGATTCTCTGTCTCCTTCTCTCTCTGACTCTCCTCTGCTCGCTCTGTCTCTGTCTCTCAAAAATAAAAAATAAGAAAGATTTTCTTTTTAAGTAACCTCTACACCCAATGTGGGACTCAAACTTACAAACCCTGAGATCAAGAGTCTCACTCTCCATCGACTGGGCCAGCCAGGTGCCCCCTAGATTCTGTTTTCATAAACTGCATTATTTTACTTCCTCCCTTCCCTAAAAAAAAAAAAAATTGAGAGTGGGGAGAAGGTAGGTTCTGCCTCTTTTGAGAAGCCAGAACGGGTATGACATCTCGTCAATACTGGACTCCTCCGGACCTCAGGCCATCTGGAGGTAAAGGCGTCACACTGCTGCCATGCAGCCTTTGTCCCCGCAGAGCGGATCTGGGGGCCTGAGTCTGCTCGGGGAACCTACAAGACAGTGAACCGACCACAAGTGCGGAGGTCACCACCGTGACACAGGACCCACTCAGCAGACGTGCGAGCGAGGCCCTGTGGTTCTGCACTTACGGTGGGGGGGGGGGGGGGCTGGTTAGGCGGTCCCACCGTGCCTCCCGACCCTTCTCCTTCATCCTGATGACCCTCCTCTGCACACCGGGTCACAGTGGAGGGGCAGACAGCGGAGGTGGGCAGCAGGCTCACCCAACGCCTCGGGGAGAAAGGGACTGGCTGGCGACCGCAGGTCATCCCTGTAGGAAGCCACTCCTGTGTCCTGCTTATCAGAACTGCCTTGAGGTAAGGCCAATTACTTCTCTGTATCCAGTAGTTAAAGCGCAGAAAACCCGCCGTGGAAAACTTCCTCACAGACATCCACCTTTGGTTCTGAACTGGGCAGGTTTTAAGTAAAATGAGCAGGACATGCATGGGAGTCTTGGCTTATCTGTGGCCACACCATTTTCTCTTGAACTGCAGACAGCTCAGGGCTCCGGGATCGCTTCGGAAGAGGGACACATGCAGGGGTTTCTTAGTTTTCAAAGGTTTGAGTTGCCGTGGATTTTTCATGAACAGTCACGGTGTGAAGGGCAGGCGTGAAGTGGGGAAGGAACGCGGGGTAACGCAAAAAGACAAAAGAGAAATCCCAACCGTCAAAACAGCTTCTTTTTCTTCTAAGGAACCCTCTCTTGCGTTAACCTGAAGGACCTAATTCAAGAAAACTGAAGAACTTGTTTACGTCCAAGCCTCCTCTGCGCGCAGCAGGGGTAAGGACCCTGCGAAGGCTCTAAAAGCTTGCGCAAAGCTGGCCTTGAAATGATCCCTCTGATTTCAGACCTCTTAAATCATAACAGCTTAGCAGCATGACTTTAATATGTACAAAAAACTTTTGTTTTTCCCGCATTCACCCACACAAGGCACGGACTTGCTGAAGAAGAAACTCCCTCAGGCACCATTCATCCTCGTTTCATTCAAGTCCGTGGAGGCGGAGGGTTTCCACCCTGAGCTCCGTGAACCATGCTTCTCCTTTACAAGCCCACAAACCGGCCCCGTGGCGCCTGGGTGATCCCCACGGCTGCTCGTGAGAGGTGCTGAGGGAGGCCCCAAGGACGAGGTGCAGGGGGCCCTGCAAGGAGTCCCACATTCTGATCTCCCCACCGCCTGCCTCTGGTCCATTAACTCGGCCATGGACACCTGGATTCATCTGATTTCTGCAATTCACAACCGGGGACCATGGTGTGGCTTTTTCTTGAGCTGGGTGATGGCATAGGACGGGAGGCCAGGTATCTAGCAGCATCGATAAAAGAATAAAGGCGGGGGGCGGAGGGGGGGAGAGAAGGAAAAGTATGTCCTCATTTACACCGTTGGGTAATACACACGAAAAGCACTTGGAGAAAACAGTGAGTGCAGTGGATCGCCCACCTGGAAGCACAGAGCTTTACATGGTTACAAATAAAAAGCCCGCACCTTGTTTCCCAGCACAGAGAAACCATCTCAAGACAGTGGATCCCACGGTCGCACACCCAGCTGGCAACCACGTGGGGCCTGCAGTTCCTTCCCAGCCCCTTACAACATCAGCTTGACACATCTGTAAAACATCTTCCCTGCGGAGAGCTGGGCCCTAAAGATCAAACCCGGGGAGGCGCCCTCTCCCCAGGCCAGTGCTCTAACTCGTCCCCTCTGAAGACACTTGGTAAAAGCGACCCAGCCGACAGAAGCGGTGCTGCCTCAGCAATAAAGGGCTCTGCCAAGGGAGAGGGACCAGCAGTCCGGCTTCTGAGAAACCAGCTCGAGAGGCGAGCGGGAAGGGAAGGGAGGTGGCGAGGAGGGGAGGAGGTGGGTGCGGGTCTAAGAACTTGATGAAATGGAGGGAAGTATGACCTCAGGAATTAACATTTCAATTATAATCAGACCCCAACCTGGCATCGCTGAGACTCCAAGGGCCACGGACACTGGGAGATTACTTAACCTTGGTTCTAAATTCCACTCTGCTTGGGAAATTGCAACAACTTATTTAATCGGCCATGGCTTTCCATAAAAGTATCGGGTGGTGCGGCCGGGAAGACAGGCGGAGCAGGCCTACCTGGTAAGGCACGGCCCTGCAGTCAGGACCTGCTGGCCACCATCTCTGTGGCCAGGGAGCCAGCAGAGAGGGCCATGCCATACAAGTAAGGGAAGGCATCAACCCTGTTTCCTGCCTGAGAGGCAGCCTCAAGGCTGCGGTTCCAGAAGGTGTGGAAGAGGCCAGCCTCTCACAGACAGGTATCAGTGAAATCCTGGCCACACGGGTAGGCTGGAGGAGTCAGGAGGGCCAGGCTCTGGCCACTGCCTTCAGCATACAGCAGGCTCTAAACACACGCACAGGGCAGGAAAGTGCTTTCATTGTTTCTGTTTTTATTTCTTCCCTTCCAATCTGGCCTTCAGACCTCGAAGTTGTTCCTCTGGTCAGTTCTCGTCTCCTATAGCTCTGAGAGGGTGGTCCCGTCACAGATGACCAAAGGCTGGGCCCCTCTGGCTCTAACGTAGACCTTCCAGTGGGTGGCACCGGCATAGCCTTGAAGGCAAACAGCAACGGGAAAGCAGGTGAATGGCAAGGACCGGCCACACCTGTGGGCACAGACAGGCAGGTCCGGCTGGCATACATATCCCCAGTTATCGGTCCTCTCTGTGATGGGACATCCAACAAGAGCCACTATGAACCACAGTGCTCAAAGCTTCCTGGATCACGGCCAGGCATCCGCTTATAACCCCCAACTCTGTAAGTCGCATTCTAGAGGTCTGTGGGATCCAGGAACCTAAAACTTGGATAACTAAGGTGTTTCTATAGTTGTCTGAACTTCCTGGCAGTTGCAGAACAGGAGACAGAGACTTTTTCAGGCAAAACCACGCACTCTCAAAGCCCAATGCCACACAGGCTTGTACAATAGACATGCCTCGTGGAAGGGTCACTCCACTACGGGAAAATAGCTTCAAAACAATTTCTACACAAAAATCCCCTTTTTTGCAGTAATTCCCCAGGGCCAGGCCAGCTGTGCTCCATTATCAGTTAACGCTTAATATGTGCATGATTTTCACTGAAAGAAATTATGTAACATGGATTAAAGCCTGGTACAGTTTGCAGTCTGCATCCTACTTCCAAATGGGTGAAAAGTTTCCAAAGACTTGGGTCTTCTAAGGAGGTAAAATGAAAAGAAATCAACTGGAAAACCAGCCTGGGCTCTGTCCGGGACCCGAGGCTTCCCCTAGGTTTTGTGAGGCAGGAAAAACAGGGAGCAATCGCGATGCTTGCTATCTGCTTCCGCCAAGAAAACCCTCCTGTCAAACTGATTGCTTCAGACAGAAGTTGATTCAAACCTATTTCTTTGGAATGGATTTCTAGAATATAATGCACAGAACAAACCACAGTGGGAAATCATGGAGCCAAGGGTGAGTCATGACTGTGAGGCTGTGACTTGGCAGGGGGGCCACACGAAAGTGGGTCTCCTCATGGGGTCGTCGCCCTCACACACTGCTTGCACTGCGTTATTAGCAAAAGAGACACAGAGAGGGTTTCCCCTGGAATGTGCCTCCTGTGGCCTGACTGTTGATGGAGACACTTAAAGCTTGATGCTCTGCCTAGGTGATGGGAGGAGCTTGGGACGGTCACCTCTCAGGGCCTCAATCTCCTCATCTGTAAAATAAAGGATTGCTCTAAATATTTTCTTCTTTTTTTCAAGTATTTGTTTTTGAGAGAGCATGAGTGGGAAAGGAGACAGAGGATCTGAAGCGGGCTCTGTACTCTCAGCAGGGCTCGAACTCACGAACTGTGAGATCATGACCTGAGCCCAAGTCAGATGCTCAACTGACTGAGCCACCCCAGTGACTATATTGATATTTTCTATATACTTCTATTCTATATATTTCTATATTTATAGAAAATATAAGTATTTCCTATAATGCCTTCTAACCTGAAGTTTCTAAGACCGATGGAACACATCACACATTCAAATATACATAACATATATAATGAGGCACTTCTCTGGGCTACATTTCCTTATTGGTTGTTCCACCCAGCATAAACACTGACCCTGTCCATAAAGGAATGCTATTGTCAACTCTACTGAATTGAAGCTTTGCGAAGACAATATTTAATTCTTAGAATATTTTCTGAGTTAAAAACCACACACATCCTGAAACTGACCTTGCCCTCGGGGGGCCCCACCTACCAATATCCCCTGGTTCTAGTGGCATCGCCATGGACTGACAGTGTCTCCGGCACTGGAAGGGAGGGAGGAGCTGTAATACGGCCTCACCGCTGCCAATGATAAACAGGTCATGCATTCTATGCATCTGGAGGGGAAAAAAACAAGGAAGGAAGAAGAGGAGGGAAAAGGAAACAAAATCAAACCCAGTGGCATGGGAGGTTAATATACACAAATCCATCCATATATGGCTCTGGGCTTCCTAGCAGCCTAAGCAAAAAAGAAAACAGGACCAATAACACAATTTGCAATTATGTCCGAAGGACGAAAACAAACTAGTTTCTCCTAAGCATGGCCTCTCCTGGTCCTGAGACCAGGGTAAAATCTCTTCTGTGGGTTCTCCTAAAAAGACATCGTGATTTATTTAAGAGACATTCTCAACAAACAGCCCGAATGCAGAGACAGCCTGAGCTTCATAATTCATGACTGCTTCTAGCCACAGCTCCAAAGTAGGCTACAGGCAAATCATCTAAGTGCAATTTAACACAAGTCTAGCAGAGGCCAACAAAATGTATACAATCTTCAGAGGGTCTGGTTTGGCCCAGATTTTTTTAGAGAAATAGATGGTCTGCATATCCTTTGAGCAATGTAATATTATTTCTAGAAAATTATTTCTTACTGCCAGAGTTTTGATGAGAAGTGAACAGCAGGAAGTTCAAGTTCACACTAGGTGAGCAGATCTCTCAGACTACTGACTAAAAAGTAAAAACAGGAAGACTGGCCTCAGAGTTTGAATACTAAGGAGACAACTGGGCTATGCACCCCCTCGGGTAACTACTGGACACGTGAGGGCTACTCCTGCCACCAATGGGCACTAAGTGCAACCTGCTGCAGGTCAGGTACAGCTGTGGGCCCTGGCGTTGGGGTGGGCAGGAGCAGGGACAAAGAGAGAAGCTAGTCTCGCTCAGGCTCCGCTTCCTACCTAGATGGTGAGAGAAAACCTTCAAGACCCCCCCCCCCCACGCCCCTTCAGGAAAAGCCTTTCTGTGCTCATATAAGGCAAGGGTCCGAAGTCTGACTCTCCAGGACATGTCCTGATTTTCTTTTGACCACTTGGGCCCTCCAGAGCTTTGGTTTTGGCTCCATCTTGCCCGGTCTCCAACCCTGGTCTCTCTGTTGGTCCCATAGGCCCTGGCCATGACTCTGTTTCCATGGCAACACTAGAGCCATTCAACTACCACTGTTATGACAGGAGGAAGACTAAGGAGGACCAGTGGTTTGCAAATGACTGGCAGAAGCCTGGACATCTGCAGTCTTGAAGAAATCCCAGAAGACCAAAACCAAGTGCATGTACCCCTTTTACATACAGGCCTGAGACGGGGCAGAAGCATGTCCCTCCACACCCGGGAGGGGAAGAAATGGACAACAGGACGGAGTAGGCCAGCCCCCGGCAACACTGCGACTGGGTGAAACGGGCCTTCCTTGGAGCCCCTCACCTCTTGCCCCAGTGCCTGGCCTCTTGCAATCGGACCCCACTTCTTATCTTCTATCCCAAGGCTGCCTCTGGGATCCTAGGCCCACAGACATGTGACTTAACCAGGGTCTAGGGGCCCAGGGATGTGGACAACAGGGTGGAGTCACAAGGCTGAAGAGAGAGGAGAGCCCGGGCCAGGGCGGGGAGCAGATGCTCTAAGAAACCAGACTCTCAGGACTTTTGCCCATTTGGACCACTCCCCTTCCCAAAACATGCTTGAGAACCACAAGATGACTCCGATAGGCGTCTGAGTGACTTAGTATTTACCCTGTTGGCTAGGCTCCTCGGAGTCCCTGTTAACCAGACTAATGAAATTAACTTCAGATTCAAATGGGAAAACCAAAATAAAGATAAAAGCTTTCGCCCAAAATTGTATCATAATTCTGAGGATGAAATCATACTAGGGCCCTGAGTTCTAGCTGGGGACAGCAGAATAAACTTTCAACTCCAAGGCAAGAGCCCAGCACCTCCACCCTACTGCTGGCAGACAGAAGTTCTTACTCCTAGACAAAATGATTGTTTTTATAGGTTTTGAAATTCCTTTAGGACAATTCAGCAAATTCGGAGCCAAACAATAGTATTGGGAGGTTGAAAACACGACCCAGAGTTGGTAGGGGTCACAGTTTGGGAAATTTCATCCTTTTAGTTCTCCAAACCAATCCAAAGTCAAAACCCTCCTCGGGGAAGAGACTCAGTAAAAGGGCAATCAGAAAAAAGTAAACAGACACAACACAGAACAGCTTTACCCGGTCCACTGGCCCCTGAGACGTAAATGTGGGCTCTGGGTACCTGGTCATGGACTAAGAAGTATGATTCCCAAACTAGTCTGGTGCTCACCAACCCTTTTGTCCCCAAACCTCTCAAGCCTTCTGCTTTTCCAGCTCTCCCCTTGAAGTTTCTCATCTGTTTATTTCTGGGGAAAGCCAACCCAGGGTATGGGGATGGGGGTGGGTAGCGCCTTCCTATTAACTTCCTGTGTCTCTGGGCAAATCATTTACTCTCTCTGCGGCTCAGTGCCCCTATCCACAAAGTGAGTAAGGTGGGCTATTCATTTAGTTTGCCTGCTGTCTACTTTGAGGAAGGAAAGTCAGATTAACTGCATGCTTGGGTCCCTTCAAAGCTTAGGATTCTACTTCCTAATGTAGAAAAGTAGCTTGCCCCCAAGTGTCTAGGGCAGGAAACAGATGTGCAAGGTAACCAGACTCTCTGGAAGCATGTCTTCATAAAAGGGCAGGCCACTGCCGGCCCCCCAGCTAGCAACAGGCAGAGAAGTTTAGATTATGCAGGTGTCCGTTCAAGTCACCCTCTAAGTTGACACGTAGGGGAGGAAGGGATTATGACATCAGCCCAGGTGCCAAATGAAGAAAATCTTCGACCCGTGTCCTCTCAAAATGTCCTACCTTACTACCCACAACAGGTTCCGGTTGAAGAAGGAAGCACTTTTTTAAGGAGGCATCTTTTGGGAATGGCAGGTAGGTGAAAACAGGAAAAAGCTCGCGTAAAATGTGGGATCTGTTTAGAGGTCTTCTCCTGTAAAAGTTTGAAAGAGACAAAGGTAATTCAGCTGGGCAAGCCGGCCTCTATCTCCAGGACTAGCGGAGCCAAGCAAGGGTGGGAAAGCCGTGGGCGGAGGGTAAAGAGGGGGCATATGAGGACAGGGTCTTAAGTGTTAGGTTCACGAAGAACAGTCATACACACCGCCAGGGCCACGAGTTGTGTGTGTGGGTGGGATGTTTATAAAACCCAGCTAACACAACATATAGAGGAAAGAACTAAACAGTCCATTCATTCTTTCTTGGAAAAGAGACTCAAGTGACAGGCCAGGCGGGAGAACAGAGGGAGGAGAAAAGGGCGACAATCCCAAACCTCAGGCCGTGGCAGGCAGCGGGAAGCCTGAGTGTGCATTCCGTCATGCAAATCAATGTGTAATTAAGTTAAATAAAGCTTTAATAAATTAAATACAAAAGCACTGAGAAATGATCGGCCAAAAAAAGCAATTTTAATTCTCTTTTGGAACAGTTCTAGATGGAAACTGGCTGCTTTCTTTTCTTCTGGAGAGTGACCATCACCCCAAGAAACAGACTATGTGTTCTATAGGACACAGGAAGGAACAGGAAGACAGACTTGGGTTTCGATTCCTGGCTGAGCAAGGGTACTTAACCTCTCTGATCCCCACTTTTCTGATCTGAAAAACGACAATGATAATTCCTACTTCCTAGAGCTATCACGAGCCTCACCAGTTAACAACAGGGCCTAACCGCCAAGCCGCACCGGGAATGAAATTTTCCCTTCTATTCTTCAGGCCTTCTCTCTAGCCCTCCAATGCCGGGGCACACTCTGCACACACACATACTCAGAAATAAACTGCGATGCTATGCAGCAATCTCAGTGTCCACTCGCGGTGACAGCCCTTTCCAGACACTTCGTCGACTCCTCTTCTTTATCTCCCATCCCTGGTCTTTCAACAGGGAGCTCCTGAGTATCATCTGACTCGAAGAGGGTCCCGGAGAGCGTTTACACAGTGTGGGGCACGGGACGGTCTCGGCGGTACTGTTTTGACCTTCGGTCTGCCCCCCATTCCTACCACACACAGACCAAGTGCCCTTTCCCGCACTCACCACGGATACGGAAATGGGAACCACCGCTCGGGAAGGCAGCGCCACCACTTGGAGAAAAGCCCTTCGGTGAAGCCCTCCGCCGCCTCAGGGTACTGGCACAGAAAGTGCTGGAGCTCCTCCGGGAACACAAGCTGGCCCGTCTTGGCAGGGCGGACGAGCGAGACAAGACAACACAGAACTACTTATCAGGAAGGCCCCAGAGCTTGCTGCCTTGTAGGCATTAAGCGGACCATCTGTCAGTGGGAGCATCCCACTCCCTGCTCACCTTGATCACCAGAGGATGGAGTCTCTCTAATTTCTTTGGGGTATCTTCCAGGAGCATCACCTCGAGGGGTAATTTCTGGGCACAGCCGGTGCAGTTGGTGGGGATGGGGTCCGACTCATTCTGCTCACAACTGCTTGTCCACCAAGGGTCAAAGTCTGCGACAGGAAGGGATGTGGAGAAGGCAGATACAGGAAGAACAAACACAGAGGGTAAATCTAGCAGCCTCCACAGTGAAAGTAAAGAGGAAAGATACTAATATTTAAAAGTTAACAATGATAAGCACTGATGAAATAGCCTCTGAGGAAGTGGCAGAGGGCGCAGGGGATGGGGTAGAAAGAAGTATGTTCTTCTCTATCGTCTGCTATACATTATGGAAAATATTTTTTTTAACGTGTATATGTAGCTCTTAAGTCAAAGCAACGATGTTGACCAGTTGAAGAAGATTTTCAGCAACGTGGGGTTTTCTAACCGTGACCCAAGCGTCTGAGAATCTACAGCACGTGGGGGAGGGGTAGGCAAATAAGGGTGGTCCCATCATCGGTGATGAGCCCACTGTGTGTCTTCTCCAAGCGGAGGCCAGGATGTGTCCAGGAAAGGGAGAGCAAGGAAAAGGTGCAGAGAGAAGAAATGGAGAGGAGACGGGACTCTGCCCATCTCCGGAGAGAAGTGCACTGCATGTGCCCATCAGACAGCGCTCCATCCCAGTTCAGAAGTGGGGAAGGGTTACTAATTATGGCTTCTGCCCCTCCAAGGACAGGGCAGGTTGGTGAGCGAGGGAAGAAGGCCCACCAGCCCCTGACATGAGTGCTAGTTGCCCGTGCACCCCCTTTCCCTGGCTAGTCCTCCTCTGAAGGGTTCGCTCCCTCTAAACACATCCACTCTCTGTTTCCCTCAGATCCCTTCCTCTGACGCGGTTCTGTTGACAGTGTTATTGCATTATTTCTTGTTTGTGTTCTGTTCCACTCTGGGTTTCATCTGTGTTCTTGGAGATTGTTCTTATGATAAACCCTACTGTGGATCCAAAATGTTTTCACCAGATGGCTTCTGATTAAAACCCAATGGAAACCGAATCGGGAGAGTGCCTAGAACAGAAGATAAACAGACCACCAAATGGGGCTGAAATGAAATCAATTCTCTAAACCAATAAACACACTTGGAAAATGGCTCATAACCACAAAACGTTTGCTGTGATGGACAGCAAGGGCTTTTTCCTTGTTTTCTTAAGGCAGGAGTAGGGAGGTGGAGGAAATCCATGCCAGGGAAGGGCTGTGTTTGTTCTCAGCACATCTCCTGAGCATCCTCCAAATACCCTCCATCTCTGGCAGACAGGGCTTGTGTTTCCTTGAAGTGGCTGTCACCTCCCCTCCTGACCCGCCTCAGTTGTGAGCAGACTGTCAGTCAGGGGACAATGCTGCAACCCTTAAGCCTGCCAGGGGCCTCCAAGGACAGCTGGGAACCCTTCAGTGGTACCTGTTTTGGTGGCACATTGAGGCTGCAAAGCTCCCCTTATTTTTCCCTCTGGAATCTTTTCAAATGTTACTCATTAGAGGTCAAATATGAATTCTTGCCTAAATATAAGAGCTTTAGGTAATGGCCAGAAGATGAGGCGTAAATAAGCCTAACAACACGTGATAGTGATATAGCATTTCAGGTTCCAAAATCCTAGTGAGGGAGGGGAAGACAGGGGAAAGAGCCGCCCTGTGCTGGTCCCCGTCCTGGGCTGACTCATTTACCTGCTACTGCAGGGGTGTTGAGGAGGCAGCGCTGTTCTCCCCTTACAGATGAGCGGAGTGAACCATCAGTTCCCAACTGGGGAAGAGCACAGAGCGGGGGAGGGAGAACAGCAGAGGGAGGAAGACCATAATGAGGGTTCCTGGGCTTGAAGCACACGGGACTCTGAGTGAAACAAGGGACCATCAAGGGCCTTTGGGCAGGGGTTTCCTGATGCTTTAGGAAGGTTATTCTGGCTTGTGACTAGACTGCCTGGGAAGAGATAGGCTGGGAAGAGGAAGGCTGGGTTTTACTTTGTGTACTTTTGGCAAGGGTGGGAAGCGGAGGTTGTACTGTGATGAGAGGTGAAGTGAGGTAAACTGAGGCAGCAAAGGCACAATCTAGAGATCTAAGTAGCCATACAAAGGGGCGCCTGAGTGGTGTGGTCAGTTAAGTGTCTGACTTTAGCTCAGATCATGATCTTGCAGTTTGTGAGTTCAAGCCCCCGGATGGGCTCTGTGCTAACAGCTCAGAGCCTAGATTCTGCTTCAGATTCTGTCTCCCCCTCTCTCGGTCCCGCACCTGCTCGCTCTCTCTTTCTCAAGAATAGATATTTCTATAAATAAAAATAAAAATAAAAGAAAATAAATAGTAAAATTGGCAGTGCTGCAAGAATGCATCTGCGGCCTCATCTAAGAGAGCCCAGACACAGGAGACACCAGACACCTGCAGGTTCGTTATGACATTTCTCTGCAGTCACGTGTCATATTCTGACAGAATTAGTTAGGAATGGCAATCTCCCCAGGAGATAGAGGAGTCAAGTGTCAGAAGAAGAGGGGCATCTTCTACTTTATACAAAGGTGCTTCAAGAGTTAGCCATGGGCAGTTCTGAACCTATGAGCATGGAGAGATTATTTTAACTGTAACTTAGCTAATTTCAGTTTTATTCTAAGCTTTATATACTCATGGGATTTTCAGATGCCTTGAGAAGCAGGCGGAAGAGGAAAATCCTGGGAAGGAAATCAGGGGAGAAAAAGAAAAAATAGAGTAATAAAAATTGGACTCAATAAGGTGGCAGAAGATAAGATATTCACATACAGACGCATAAACATCAGTTCTTCTTACTCTCCTGACAATAGTCATGTCAGAATTGGAACGGAAATTGGCCTCCTTCACAACCAGCAATAAACTTAACAAGAAGGATAAAACTACAGAATTTTACTGAAGGGCATTAAATAAACACATCATGTCGTGATCTTGGGTGGGAAGACTATAATAAAGACGCCAAGTCTACCCAGAAGTATATTCAACAGAACTTGGATAGGTTCGTGGGAACAGAGTGGGAAGGAACGGAGTTGCTTTCTGGTGAAGGTGGGAGTACAGTGGGGCTGTGACAATCTCATTCTGAAGTTCATCTACAAGAGGATATGTATGAGAACAGGCAATAATCCGTCCCCCGCCCAAAGTAACTCTGGAAGTAATTTAAGGGCCAGAAGGCATCCTAGGTGGGGCGTCTGGGTGGCTCAGTAGGTTAAGTGCCTGACTTTGGCTCAGGTCATGATCTCATGGTTCGTGAGTTTGAGCCCTGCATCGGGCTCTGTCCTGATGGCTCGGAGCCTGGAGTCTGCTTTGGGTTCTGTGCCTCCCTCACTCTCTGCCCCTTCCCTGCTCATGCTCTGACTCCCTCTTTCTCAAAAATGAATAAACGTTTAAAAAAAAAAAAGAAGGCATCCTAGGTAATACAAATAAATGGCTTTCAAAGTTATGATCACTGCTTAAAATCTACCAAGGACACCCCCTCAGGCACAGAAACCACTGAAGAATACTTTAAGAGCCTTCTGTGATACACCTTGGGCAGATGGTGGACCTGAGGACCCTCACCCCTCACCGCTCATGCATCACTGGATGGCTCGAGCCTCTCTCTATGCTGGGCATAAAGAAGGCATGACTGGAGGGAAAGGGCATTATTTTACTTTCTCTGTGTAGGTAAAACATTAAAAAAAAAACCAGTTTTATTGAGATTTAATTCCCAGACCATAAAATTCATTCAAAGTGTACTATTCAGTGGGTTTTAGTATATTCACACAGTAGAGTATCTATCACTGTTACCTAATTACAAAACATTTTTATTACCCTAAAAAGAAACCCCGTGCCTATTAGTAGATACTTCCCATTCTAACCCCTCTCCCGCCAGCCCTCAGCAACAACTCATCTTTCAGTTTCTGTGTATTTGCATATTCTGATGTTTCAAATAAATGGAACTGTACAATACAGGGCCTTTCGTGTCTGGTTTCTTTAATTTAGCCTGATGTTTTCAAGGTTCATCCATGTTACAGTGCATATCAATGTTCTTTCCTTTCTATTGCCAAGTAATATTCCATTATGTGAATATACATTTTGTTTATTCATTCATATGTTGCTGGACATTTCTACTTTGGGGCTATTATGGACAATGCTCCCATGAATATCTGCATAGAAGTTTCTGGGTGGACATGTGTTTCTAATTCTTCTGTGTACGCACCTAGGAGTGGAATTACTAGGTCACTTGGTAACTCTGTGTTGAATTTTTGGAGGAACTGCCAAACTGTTTTCCAAAGCGGCTGCACTAGTTTACACTCCCATTATCTGCGTATCTTTTGGTCTACTTGAATCTTTTGCCCATTTTTAATTGGCTTATTTGTCTAATATTGAATGGTAAGAGTTATAGACAATAAATTCTTGAAGAAGAAAATGAGGAACTTGTTCTGCTGAGTATAAAGACACAGCAGCATTCTATAAAGTACTGTAATTAAAAGAGTACAATCAACCCTCATTATTTACAGACTCTGATCTGTGAATTGGCCTACTCTCTGAAATTTATTTGTGACCCAATCAATTCCTGGGGTGACGCAGAGTAGGGAACTCTACGGGGAACCCTAGCGGAGGTGGGAGGAGGCAACACTACCTTTTTGTTGCACCTGCAAATGAGTGTCATTTTTTGGTATTCGGTGCCAAATACCATTCTTACTGTGGTTTTGCAGGTCAGAATGGCTCCCGAAGGCGCTGTGTGTTTGCAGGGACAGGGGGTATTGTGGGAACTCTGTACTTTCTACTTAACTTTGTAAGAACCCAGAACTGCTCAACAAATAAACAAATAAATAAATAAATAACAGAACTGCTAAAAATTGGCCTCCGAGCACAGTGCTAAAGTACTCTCTAGCATTCCTGAGTGCAAGCAGGCTGTGAGGATAAGCTTTGTTATGGTGCTGTTGATGGGGAATTCAGTGAGTCAACAATATGTATTAAATAAGGTATCTTTAAAAAAAAAGATACATACAACAAAGTCAGGTTTTACTAGGTCACTTGGTAACTATAAGATTTCATTTACATGTGGAATCTAAACAACAACAAAAGCAGCAAGAAACTCAAAATAATAGAGAACAAACTGATGGCTGCCAGAGGGAAGGGGGATGAGAGGGATGGGCAAAATGGGGGCAGGGAGCTGAGAGACACGGGTTTCCAGTTAGGGGATGAGGAAGTCATGAGGATGAAAGGTATGGCACAGGGGACACCATCAGTGGTACCGTATTCGCCTTGTATGGTGACAGGTAGCAGCGACACTGGCGGCGAGCACAGCATAAAGTGCAACAACTTGTACAATCACTATGTTGTACACTTGAAACTAATGCAATATCATACATCATTTATACTTCAATTTAAAAAAATGGACTCTAGAGGCGCCTGGGTGGCTCCGTCGGTGTCCGACTCTTGATTTCAGTTCAAGTCACGATCTCACGGTTCACGAGATCAAGCCTTGCACTGGGGTCCATGCTGACAGTTCAGAGCCTGCTAGGGGTTCTCTCTCTCTCTGCTCCATCCCTGCTCACAAGTGTCTGCTCTCTCTCTCAAAATAAGCTTGAATATATATACACATGTATATATATATATATATATATATATATATATATGCATATATACATATATAAGTGTATACATACATACACTTTAAGTGTATATATATATATACTTTTTAATGGACTCTAAACATGAGACTTTAGGTTAGTCAACCCCCTTGCATTATCAGTCTCCTCATCTTTGGAAGGGACATAAAAATGGTAACTACCTCTGTGACTACTGTGACGGCTGGGAAAACACACAGCATAGTACATGGCACAGTGCTTGACATATTTCTTATTATCATCTCAAATTTTATTTGAAAATAAAACAGTAGGGCATTTTCTGAGGTCTAAGCAGTTTATCTTTGGGCACTAGCCTAGACTCTGCTTCTGTCTTCAGTTGTATGTCACTGAATGATCTACTATTCCCAAAACCGTTGCTGGATCTACTCCAACCTTCCCTCGAAAGTTCATGGATATACAAAGTTCCAATTATGCAGTACAGATCCAGAGAGACACTTTCCCATTGTATATGAGACTGTCTCAGACCTCCTCAACATCAATGGCTGTCATAATTAAAAATTACAGATGCCTAAGGGCACCTGGCTGGGCACCTGGCTGGCTTAGTTGATAGAGCATGAGACTCCTGATCACAGGGTTGTGAGTTCAAGCCCTGTGGTGGATGTAGAGATTAAAAATAAAGTCTTTTTTAAAAAATTGTTTAACGTTTCTTTATTTTTGAGAGAGACAGAGTGTGAGAGGGGGAGGGGCAGAGAAAGAGGAAGACACAGAATCCAAAACAGGCTCCAGGCTCCAAGCTGTCCACACAGAGCCCAATGCAGGGATCGAACCCATGAACCATAAGATTATGACCTGAGCCAAAGTCAGACACTCAACCAACTGAGCCACCCAGGCACCCCAAAAACAAAATCTTTAAAAAAATTACAGAGGTCCAAAGTAAACAAAGTAATTGGGCCTAACATGTAGAGCCTGGCTTGGCTCAGGGCAGAGAGAGCAGACAGTGAGTGTGGTGTGATGGAAAGATGCCAGACTAGAATTAAGAAACAAAGGCTCAAGTGTCAGTTTGACATTTTTAGCTGGATAAGCAAGTTACTTCACCTTCTCCTGTCCTCAATTTTCTCTTTACAAAACAAGGCTATGTACTTGATCAATGCTAAAGTTCCTCTTTAGCTCTAAGACTCAGTGATTATATGGAAGGGTAAAACCCAAGGGGATGGTTGGTAGGATCAAAGTTGATATAAAGATATGAGGTCAGGGTTGGGGGGCACTAAGAATGTGATTGTGAAGGGGAAACTATGGGTTAATCAGATAAAGGAGTACGTCAAACAACAAGTCACACATTACCCATAAGGCTGTAGACTGGGAAGATGAGCTGGCCTGAAGGCCTAGGAAAAGACTAAATGGCCAGATTCTAAATGGCCAGAGCCCGGAGGATGGTTTGTCTTTGGACATGCAATGCCAGCCAATACAACCTTGTTCTGGGGACTAGGGAGCAGAGAGGAAGCATCTGGTGAGCTGAGCCCAGAACTCCAAAATCAAAAGCCAGATTCTTTAGGTATAATGTGTAGCCACACCCTGCTCACAGCAGAGGCTAACAGCTCAGACTCCGAGGACCGGATGCCTGGGTTTGAATCATGGTTCCATGACTTAGTCGCTTTAGGACCTCAGGCAAGTGACCTAATGTCACTGTCCCTTGGTGTCTCCATCCTTACAGGGATAACGTAAAGACTAAATGCAGCAATATATGGAAAGCCTTCAAGTGGGGCCTGGCATCCGGGAAGTACTAAGTAAGCGTCGGCTTATTTATTTTCTGCTCCAGAGTGGGAGGCTGACGTGAGTCACTACATTCTTCTCATCAAGAGGATTCAGGAGCAGGGTTTTTACTTATAAATGTGGATACACCCTGTTGAAGCAGGGTTTCCTACCCAAGGCTGAAACCTAGAAAAAGAACCCCACCTCTGTTGCCTTTTGTTCCCTGGGTGGAGTCAAGAGGAAAAAAGACCAGAGGTCACCACTGATCCCAGCGCGCTCAGTCATTCCCAAGGCGCCACTGCAAGGAGTGTCAGATGACCCGGGGACCTCCGACAGGCCAGCCCTCAGGAAACAATAAGCTTGAGGCCTTTCCTTTAGGGAGCTGAAGCTGCCACGCGGTGTTCCCTCTACATGTGCTTCAAAGGTTTTACTAAGTAACTCGAACTACAAGGCAGTTTGTTGGTACCATGGTGTCAACAAGGATAATTTCTATTTTTTCCTTTTCTAGCCCTCTTACAGGCCCCGCAGTTCCTATCTCTTGTACCTAATTCTCCTCCATATGTTTCTATTTACCCCTTATTATTATCATGTATTCCTTAGTTTCCTTCCAAATGCTATGCAAAATGCTGTTAGTTGTACACGGCCACAGCTTCCTATCACACACAAGGTGATCAATATTCACACTTTTTTTTTAACGTTTATTTATTATGAGAAACAGAGAGAGACAGAGAGTGAGTGGGGGGAGGGGCAGAGAGAGGGGGAGGCACAGAATCCGAAGCAGGCTCCTGGCTCTGAGCTGTCAGCACAGAGCCCGATGTAGGGCTCGAACCCATGAGCGGTGAGATCATGACCTGAGCCGAAGTCGGATGCTCAACTGACTGAGCCACCCAGGCGTGCCAATATCCACACTTATAAGTAAAAGCAGCACTTTAATAGTCAACAACAGTAAAAAGCTAAAAACCACACCCTTCCAATGCTCTCTCTTTCCAACTAAGCTCCAAGAATTCAGTTTCCATCTGCAAGGCAAAATACTCATTTGGAGCGGCCCCAATAGTTAGGCTTGTTGACAGGACGCTAAGATTTCTTGAATTATTGGACTCTGATTTAGAGAGTGAGCAATCATGGTCCATCAACTATCACCTCTTAACTCAATAGTCTAAGGTTCCCCTTACGGGATGGGGAGAAACATAAGTGCCATCAACGTGGTCCTAAAAACTGCTGACTTGATCTCTACGTGCCAGAGAGCAGAAGCTGCCTTTAGGGAGGCCGTGAGAGGAAGACTGGAAAGGAGGCTGAGGCGTTGATGCACGCGAGGAAGCAGCACCAGGCTGGCCTGACACGTTTCTCTGGGTCTTTCCCCCATGTGCTCTGGACCTTTCTGACAGAAGAGTTGGAAACGTCACTTTTTTTTTTTTTTGGTTTTGTTGATGACATTTCAAAAAGACAAGGAAGTTATAGCTGGAATTAAAAACTCTATACATATGAGCTAACCAAAAAAAAACCCCCAAAATAAAAAAAAAACCCCAAAAAACAAAATAAACCTCACAAGGCTTTTTGCTTTACATCATTCCTTCTTCTGATTTTAGTATAATTTTGAAAATTGTTCCATAATTTCTCAAGTGTACAAAAACAGCTTTCAAAGGAGACTCAATACCAGGGATTTTTATGACTGATTAGGTCTTGGCTTAAAGAGTGACATTATAGGGGTATCCGGGGTGGCTCAGTCGGTTAAGTGTCTGACTCTTGATTTCGGCTCCCGTCATGATCTCATGGTCGAGGGATGGGGCCCCATGTAAGGCTCTGCACTGGGCTTGGAGCTTAAGATTCTCTCTCTCTACCCCTCCTCAGCTCTCTCACTCTCTCTTGCGTGTGCTCTCAAAAACAAAAAAAGTTAAAAAAGAAAAAAGAGTAATTATAAAGTACATCTTCCACTAGAAAATTTTTTCTGAACACAACACTGAGGAGAAAACACACTTCCCAAACAGTTTAGATTTCAGTTATGCTGGAATCTAAAATTTTCAGAACAGTTACACAAGAACTCCTATAATACACCTGTGACATTAATTTCCATATTCCTGCATCCAGGCAAATAAGATCGACACCACCAACATAACAAAATCCAGGGCACCTGGGGGGCTCAGTTGGATAAGCATCTGACTCTTGACTTTGGCTCAGGTCATAATCTCACAGTTTGTGAGTTCGAGCCTCACATCAGGCTCCATGCTCACAGCACAGAGCCTGCCTGGGATTCTTTCTCTCTCCCTCTCACTAGCCCTCTCCAGCAATAGCTCACGCAATTTATAAATAAATAAACTTTAAAAAATAAAATAAAATCCCCTCTATTCTTTCTCAAAAAGTAAATTTCAGGGGCGCCTGGGTGGCTCAGTCGGTTAAGCGTCCGACTTCAGCTCAGGTCATGATCTCGAGGTTCATGGGTTCAAGCACTGTGTTGGGCTCTGTGCTGATAGTTCAGAGCCTGGAGCCTGCTTCAGATTCTGTGTCTCCCTCTCTCTCTACCCCTCCCCCGCCTGCACTCTGTCTGTCTGTCTGTCTGTCTCAAAAATAAGTTGACTTGAAATTTACTTTTTTAAAAAATGTGTAGCACATATTATAATCTTTGCAAAAGTAAATTCCTGAAACGGTGTGTCAGACCAGAAATTCCTGTGCTCCCACTGATACACTGTTATTAAATTTAAATGTTTCTTAAAATCACCTTATTGGCAAAACTGCACACTCAGGAGCACTAAGCCTACCGTGAGACAGAGAAAACGCTACAATGAAGAATGCGACAAAGTGGGACAAAACCCAGCCCAGCCCAACAGGCTAAGGCCTATTAGAGGCTCTGGTTAAAAGCAAGCTGGACTCAGATGTTTTCAATAAATCAATAGCTATTTATTAAAATATCGATTATGGATAGGGATCACAGGAGAGAGAAGGGCAGAATAAGATACATTCAAACCGTTCTTATGAACAAAAATACTCATTCCCAGCATGTGTGCTTTGGAATCAGGGAGTTTGAATCTGGCTCCCCCAGAAATGGTTTTCTGGTCTCTGAGCCTCAGTTCCTCAATCTGCAAGACAGGGACAAAAAAAACCCCTATCACACGGAGCTTTAGTGAGGACTGAATTAAATAAGACAAAACTGAGGGGCTCCGGGGTGGCTCAATCAGTTGAGCATCCAACTTCGGCTCAGGTCATGACTTCACAGTTTGTGAGTTTGAGCCCCATGTTGGGCTCTGTGCTGACAGCTTGGAGCCTGGAGCCTGCTTTGGATTCTACGTCTCCCTCCCTGTCTGCCCCTCCCCTGCTCGCTATCTCAACAATAAATAAAACACTAAAAAAAATTTTTTTTTAAAAAGACAAAAGTGGGAAAGTGTCTCTCGTTAGATGTCAGTACATGTTATTTCCTTTCCCATCATGCATGGTCAAAAAAGCTGTGTAAGTAGTAAAATGCAGGATTCTACCTGGAAAGGGTCTGTCTTCATCGCCCCCATGCAGAGGAATGCCCTTATTTTCTGGCATATACTTCTTGGTAATGGGCAAGGACATCAGCCGGATGTGATGAATGAGTGAGCGCCAAGGGTGAGCTCCAGAAAGCACCGGTTCAGGCGGTAATGGGCTGAAAGGTTGAATCACAAAGTAGGCAGTGAGCAAGATTAATCCCAGGGTTACAAGGACCTACAAGGAAAGACAGGAAAATGATTAATAACCGTCCCAGCAAACAAAATAATGCCAAGAAAAAAAAAAGCCTCTTCCACTATTTTCACTCTGCCTTAGGAACTTGTCCATTTTCACAAACAAGCCATTCACATTCATTTTTCTAACCTTTTGTAGTTATAGTTTTTTAATTTTTTAAATTATTATTCCTATTTATTTAATATAATTTATTGTCAAATTGGCTACATTCACTTCTGGATGAAATGCATTTAAAGTTTGAGAACTAGAGGACCACAAGGCTCACTAACCTTCTTTCTTTCTTTTTTTAAAGTAGGCTCTATGCCCAGAGTGGGGCCTGCACTCACAACCCCAAGATCAAGAGTTGCATGTTCTACCGACTGAGGCAGCCAGGCACCCAGCACCAGGCTTCCATTGCATGATGGGGGCTAGGTCCTCCGCTAAAAAGTATATGCAAATACAGTTTAATTATAAATGTCTAGCTTTCATCAAGGAGATTTAACAAAATGGGTCAAATGTCCTAGTAACTCATGGTAACGAGAGCAAAGGCCAACTTATTCACAGAAAAACTAAGGTTTGATGGTGGAATCAGTCAATAGTAACATTTGGGGAGAAGGCTGAAGAGTTTGTGTTGTTTAAGGTATCTCCAAGTGAAAACACATTTTTACCTTATACACGGCTATCAGGAGAGGATACTGGGGTGGTCCCCTCTGAGGTTCATTCTTTTCCAGCAGCTGTCTGATAAATTTTTCAATTGCCTTCTCTGACATGCCACATTGATGGCCTGTCTGTCTCACCAAATCAACAGTCTCTGAAAGTTTGTCATAAATGCTGAGCTCGTTGGCAGCAAGATCCATGTCTTCCCATACAAAATCCCTGGAAGAAAGAGAGTAAATGTAAAAAGAAAGACGGTTTCTTTAAACTACCTCCCTCCTCAAAGTTACTTCCTTTTCAAAAAATTTCTTATGTTTATTTAATTTTAAGCGAGAAAGAGCATCAACAGGGGAGGAGCAGAGAGAGGGAGACACAGAATCCGAAGTAGGCTCCAGGCTCTGAGCTGTCAGCACAGAGCCTGATCCAGGGCTCGAACTCAAGAACCATGAGATCATGAAGTCGGACGCTTAACAGACTGAGCCACCCAGGCATCCCAAAGCTACTTCTTTTAGAACAGAGCTTTATGGGGGCGCCTGGGTGGCTCAGTCGGTTAAGCCTCCGACTTCGGCTCAGGTCAGATCTCACGTTCGTGGGTTTGAGCCCCGTGTCAGGCTCTGTGCTGATAGCTAGCTCAGAGCCTGGAGCCTGCTTCCGGTTCTGTGTCCTTCTCTCTCTGGCCCTTCCCCTCTCATGCTCTATCTCTCTCTGTATCAAAAATAAATAAAACATTAAAAAAAAAAAAAAGAGAACAGAGCTTTATGACCAACTGTGGGGAAAGACCAGCCTCATGTTTTCCCTAATCCACTGCTTTTGCAGAACATAATGAATGTCTAGACGAGGTCAAGTTACTGCTACACAGCTTTAAAGTGTTCCTTAATAGTGGGCTAATAACACACAGTTTACTGGTTCCCAAACACTTTGAGGAGCACTAATCTATAGCACAATAAATGTCTACTGAGACTCTGAAACACTCGTGCCATCCAAAAGGATTACTGAGACCAATCACAGGAGGTCTGCTACCGGTAATGTACTTAAATAAAAAGAAATGTAATAGGGAGTGCTGATGATCCATTATTTCTTTGCATTTGTATTAGATACATCTTTTAGCAACATAGGAGGAACTAATCACCACAAGCGTGCTGACACGCTTTGCTCCTGGCAGAGCCAGAATTTCAGGCAACACAAAAACCACGGAACTGGGACTCCCCAGACCTTGCCAGCTACAGTCCTCACACTTTTCTGAAAATACAGTTTTAGACGTAAAGAGCATTTTACTTGCATTACATATACTCAAAATACCTAAGATCTTTAACTAATTTCAAAATTCAATTTGTTCTCAAAGTTACTTTTAAAAAATTCTTTTAAATGTTTATTTTTGAGAGAGAGACAGAATGTGAGCGATGGGGCGGGGAGGTGTGGGGGGGAGTAGAGAGCGAGAGAGGGAGACACAGAATCTGAGGCAGGCTCCAGACTCTGAGCTGTAAGCACAGACCCCGATGTAGGGCTCGAATTCATGAACTGTGAGATGGTGATCTGAGCTGAGGTCAGAGGCTTAACCCAGGTACCCCTGTTCTCATAGTTACTTTAAAGCCAAATTGTTTCATAGCGGCCACAGAAGAAAAGGTAGAAACTAAAGTGGCAGAGTAGAATACTCTCTTCTAACATTTGTAAAATGCAATCAAATCATTCTTTTTAAAAAAGTGCTTGTGTTATAAAACGATTATTTTCTATCACTTACCAAAGGAAAAACAGTACTTGGGATTTATGCTCTTTTATTGGTCTCTCTCCCTTTTTCCCCCCTTAAATGTAGAAGTCGTCTTATTTCACATACTTCATGCCCGAAGTGTTTCTAACCCCAGAAAACACTGTGGTACAACTCTAGTTTTTCAGTAAGGAGATGCTGCCACCTGTAGAGGTGAAGACATCGCGGACAATGGTCCTGCAGCTCGGCAGAGGAAAGCAAGCCCCTCAGCCTGTCTCCCCTTCCAGCAGCCATCCGATACTGATGGTTTAGTCCTTGTTAGGACTTTAACCCTTTGGCTCACTCATTCTTAAGTGTGACTCCACACTGGAATCACCAGGAGAGTTTTTAATGAATGCTCATACCAGGGCCTCAACCCAAACCAATAAAATACAATACTGGATTTCCAATGGTGAATTAACAGGCAGGTAATCTAGACTGAAGAATTGGTTGGGGGAGGGGTGGAAACCCCTACATGCTAGGCGGCTAAATCCCTTACCCAAACTCTTTGCTTCTGCTCAGACTGCGTTCATCCTAGCTCATGTAGGCTTTCATTTCAAGGTTTAGATAAAAGGATGGTGTGAACTCTATTTAAAAATGTGTATTTTCAACAAATGGTGCTGGGACAACTAGATATCTACATGCAAAAGAATGAAGTAGGACCCTTTCTTCTACCTACACAAAAATTAACTCAAAATGTATCAAAGACATAAACTTAAAAGCTAAAACTATAAACTCTTAGAAGAAAAAAGTAGGGGGAAAAAATCTTCATGACACTGCATTAGGCAATGGCTTCTGAGATATGGCACCAAAAGCATGTGCAGCAAAAGAAAAAAACTGGACATTAAAAATTGAACAATTTTTTTGCTGCAGATTGTAACTTTTAGGAAAGTGAAATGACAACCCACAGAATAGGGGAAAATATATGCAAACCATGTTTCTGATAAGAGAATGGTATTCAGAGTGCATAAAGAATTATTACAACTCAATAATAAAAAGACAACCCAATTTCAAAATGGGCAAAGGAGGTGAAGTGACATTTCTTCAAAGAAGATACATGAATGGCCAATAAGCTCAGGAAAAGATGTTCAACATCATTAACCATCAGGGAAATAATCACAAGTCAAGACCATAATGAGACACCACTTCACAACCATTGGGATGGCTACAATCAAAAGGTCAGATGGCTCAGTAGATTAAGCATCGACTCTTGGTTTTGGTTCAGGTCATGATCTCACAGTTGGTGAGTTCGAGTCCCACATCAAGCTGTGCGCTGACAGTGCTAAGCCTACTTGGGATTCTGTCTCTCTCTCTCCCTCTCTGTCACTCCCGCAGTCTCTCTCTCTCACACTCTCAATATAAATAAACTTAAAAAAAAAAAGTCAGATAATAAGTTGGGAAAGATATTGAACATCTGGAACCCTTGAACACTGCTGATGGGAATATAAAATGGTGCATCTGCTTTGGGAAACAGTTTGACAGTTTCTCAGAAACTTAAACATAGAGTTACCATATGATCCAGCAATTGCCCTTTTTAAGTATGAACCACCAAAGAGAACTTAAAACATATTTCCTCATGAAAACTTATACATGGATATCCAAGCAGCCTTATTTGTAACAATTCAAAAATAAAGCAATCCAAATGTTCATGAACTACTAAATGGATAGATAAAATGTGGTATATCCATACAATGGAATATTATTGAATAAAAAAGAATAAAGTATTATACATACACCACAACACAGGTGAACCTTGAAAACATTAAACTAAGTGGAAGAAGACAGTCAAAAAAGATCATTTTATAAGACTGCATTAATAAAATGCAAAAAGTCAAGAATAAAGGCAATCTAGAGACAGGAAGTAGATTAGTTAGTGGTTATGCAGGGAACAGAGTGGAGAAGAATGGGGAGTGACCATCAGCAGACTAGGATTTCTTTCTAGAGTGACAAAAATGTTCTAAACTTAAATTGTGGTGACAACTGCACAACTCTGTGAATATACTAAAAACCACAGAATTGAACATTTCAAATGGGTGTATTTTATGGCATATAAATTAAATCTCAGTAAAGATGCTTTTAAAATGTATATTTATAGAATTTGAACTTACCCTTGTTTGGCATTTATTAAACTATACTGTTAGGATTTGGGCTAAGTCACTTGGTCTATTTCCTCACCTAAAAAAATAAAAGGATTGAACTAAGAGGTTTCCAAAGTCCCCTCTAGCTCTAAAATTGTAAGGGTATAGGAAGGCTTTGGGAAGTAGAAAAACTTCAGTTCATTAGAAACTGAAGACTGATGTCCAATTACATTCCTAAATTATTACTTCCTGTTGTGCCAATCTATGAGCCAGGCACCATGCTAAGCACTCAAGAAACATTATCTTCGTAAATCATCACAGCAATCCCAAAAGGTAGGTGTGATTTTTTTATTAAGTTTTGAATCTTAATTCCAGTATAGTTAACATACAGTATTCTGTTGATTTCAGGGTACAGCACAGTGATTCAACAACTCTGTACATTATACAGTGCTCATCATAAGTGTACTCTTAATCCCCTTTACCTACCTCACCCATCCCCCCACCCCCACCAACCTCCCCTCTGGCAACCACCAGTTGTTCTCTATAGCTGAATCTGTGTCTTGGTTTGTCTCTCCCTTTGCTTTTTGTTTTGTCAAAAGGTAGTTGTGATTAATCCCATCTCACAGATGTTGAAACTAAGGCTCAGAAAGCTTCCATAACTTGCCAGGATGTGAAGTCAAGTGCGCCTGACTTGCAGGCTGATGCTTTAACCTAACCAGGCATGCTGCCTCCCTGACCGAGTAGTCTCCTATTCTGAGCTGGCAGTTTAGAAACCACAATACCGTGTCCCTCGATTATCACAACTGAGTGGCTGCGAACTGGGAAAGTGATCAACTACAGAGGTTCCTGGAAGAAGAATAAAGCAATAACTTATGACAACATTGTTCACATCTTGATTTGGGGACTACTGTTTCCGCAGACAGTGTTTTTTCTGTTGAAGTTAACAAAGATATCCCAAGCAAGGAAAATGTTCGTTCAAACAAACTACAATAAATTACCCTACAAAAGCCCAGTCAAAATCCACTAAAACTCAGTAAAGGACCAGAAAAGAGAGCAGGGAGAATTCTGGAAGATTCCAGTGAAAAATTCTGAAAAGCGCTGGAAGGTGGGGCACGTGTAGTATCCCCCAGGCGGACGTGAACATCACACTGGTGTGCCTTTAGGAGAACCAGGAAGGGAACGGAAGAGCAGTGAGGCTCAAAGGAGACCCAAATATCCTCCCCATTTCTGATTATTTCACAACCTTTGTAAACCTCTGCCTACTTTCAGGACACATAAAAACCTCACTAAGCCTCCAGTCTGTATTGTAAAAACAGTAGGTTTTCTTTTCTTTCTTTTTCTTTTTTTTTGTAATTCAAGTATACAATGATATTATGATACTGAATACATTTTTGCAAGCTGCCCATCCTTCTTCCTTGAGATTCTGACATATTTCCGGAGTTACTGGAAGGGTCTTTACTAATAATTTCATAAAGTTTCTAAGAGCACGTGGGGACCTACATAATAAGCCCTCCTTTTGGCTTTGGGTAGATCAGTGGTCCTCAGCTGGGGACAATTCTGGACAGGGACATTTGGAAAGTCTGGAGACATTCTGATGGTCACACTTGAGGGGTACTGGCATCTGGTAGATAAGAGGCCAATTAAGCACACACACAAAAATCTTGTCCCTTTGGGCTGGGATTTCATACCAGCAAAGCAGCTCCCTTGCAGAGATCTGGAAGTCAGCCTTCAACACAAGGATTTGTATTAAAAAAAACAAAATGAAACAGAAAACCCCCTCAAACACAAAGTCATGGCTAAGCATCAAGTACGAGGGGACTGACTGAAATCAGCTGAGCAAGACAATTCCTTTATCCCCAGAAAGAAAGAAGACCCAACTCTAGCAGGGATGAGCTCTGCCACAGAGGGAAGTTCCAAAGAGTGAGCTTGACTCTTAACCTGCAAAGGCACGGGCAGGGTCACTAGCAGAATTATAAAAACCAAGGGCTCCTGCATCACCCGAGACATCATGAAGAGCCAGAATCTCTGGGAGTGGGATGAAGGCGCAGAAGTATTCAAACTCTTCCCTGTTGAGGAAAGGCATACACCCCCAATTAGGAGACACTGCTTTAGCACAGCAGTTCTTCAACTAGGGGTGACTCTGCTCCCCAGGGGACATATGGCAAGGTCTGAGCCATTTCTGATTGTCAAAAGCGGAGGAACACTCCTGGTGTGTCATGGGTGAAGACTGAACATTCCACCACAAAGAAGTGTCCCACTCAAAATGTTAAGAGTGCTGAGGTTAAAACATTCTGCTTTGAAGGGAGGCCGGGGGGAGGGGGTGATACACCAGGAGGCTGTTCACTTCTCAAGGAGCATCTCAGGAAGAGGAGGAAGCCACTGACAGCTCTGATGAGATGTTCTCCACAATTCCTTCTGAGTCTCAGTCTAGGAAAAGAACAGGACAGAGGCATAACTGACAGAATGACTCTAACAGAACTTACAACAGAAATGTTTGTTTACAGCAGAAAACAGGTTAAGAGGTCAGACTAAACGTAAACCTCTCCTTTGTCCTGTTTAATACAGAACTCCTTTAGAGTTACAAGTATGTCCTAAACACTGATTTGACATCCTTGCCCTGGAGGTGTTCAGCTTTTCAAACTAAACAGCTGGACCAGCTAGACAACTCTAAGGTGCAATATAGAGGCTTCGAGCTAAAACACAGGAGGGTGGGGTGCCTGGGGGGCTCAGACTCTTGAATTTGGCTCAGGTCATGATCCCAGGGTCATGTGACTGAGCCCCAAGGTGGGCTCTGTGCTGAGCATGGAGTCTGCTAAAGACGCCTCTCTCTCCCTCCCCCCCCGCCCCGCTTACATGCTCTCTCTCTAGAACAAATAAAAATAAATAAGCTTTATTTATTTCTACCTGCTCCTATCCTCACCTTTTCCAGTTTCTACCATTAAAAAAAAAAAAATCCTTTCTCTCTAGAATTCCAGTGCTTGTGATCTCCCTTCAGAGCCAAGTTCCTTAAAAAAAATAAATAAATAAAGGCATCATTTTACCTTTGTGTTTCTAAGGTCTCCATTTGTTTATTAACCATTGAAATCATATTTCTGACCCCCTGACAACACTAATACAGCTCTCGCTCAGGTCACCAATGGCTCTCTACACGCCAAGTCTAAAGAACATTTTCTCAATTATCACCTTAACTGATCTCTCCACAGAAGTTGCTGTTGCCAGCCATTTCCTCCCTCAAAGGCTCTCAAACCTTGGCACAATCCTCTTTTCTCAGAGACTGTACCCTGAGTGCTGGTATGCACCGCAGTTGTCCTTGATCGTCTCATTCCCTCCCTGGCTTTAACCACCAGCTATTAGTGATTTCCACATCAGACCCAGCCACCTGTTTACGTACCAGACACTCTGGCAGAAATTTCCTTCTGCTTCCTATGTAATGTGTCCATAACGGACTTACCATTTTCCCCCTGCAACCCATTTCTCCTACCATATTCAGTTTTGCAATTAATGGAAACACTAGTTCTCCATATTTAAAACACCTTCTCCTTTTCCTTTTTCATCACCGCCAATGAACCAATCACTAAATCCTCGATTCTATCCCCTGTGTAGTTCCCACATTCATCATCTTCTTGGTTCTACATTAATGGCAGTCAAGGCCCTTAACATCTCCCCCAGGAACCATCACAAAAATATATTTAATCTCTACCCTGCCAGTTCTTCTCCTCTCTGATCCATCCTCTACTTTCCCCACAAATTATTTTACTGAAACAAATCAGCTAGTGTTGTCTATTTAAAGCAACTGCTTTGAATCCCCATACCCTGCTGTGGAACAATTTAGCAAGGTGGTTAAGAAGGCAAATGGACTTGGGGGCGGGGGCGACTGGGTGGCTCAGTCGGATAAGCGTCCAACTTCAGCTCAGGTCATGATCTCACGGCTTGTGAGTTCGATTCCCGTGTCAGGCTCTGCGCTGACAGCTCAGAGCCTAGAAACTGTTTCTGATTCTGTGTCTTCTTCTCTCTGCCCCTTTCTCGCTCATGCTCTGTCTCTTTCTCTCAAAAACAATAAATGTTGAAAAAATAAATAAATAAAGCAAATGGACTTGGAAAAAGCTGAATACAGATACCTGATCTTCCACCTACTACTGTATAGCCACAAAATACTACTTAATCTAAGCCTCTGGGTTTCCATTATTTTACAAAACAGGGATAATTGTGTCTTTCCAACACTCCTGTGAAGGGATTACAAGATAATGAATGTAAAACAGTTGTCCCAATACCCAAATTTAATACTCTTAATTTCAGTAAGATGAAGTCCAAATTACTTAGCCTCCCAATACGACCTGGTTACTGCCCACCAGTTCAGCCTCATTTCCTAGTTCTTCCTCACATTTCTCATTGCCATATCATTTTACATCATTTTGCTTTTGTACAAATAATTTTCTCTGCCCACAAAGTCTAGCCCCCATGCTTTTCCAATCAGGTAACTCCTTATGCCAGCCTTTATGTTTGTCCTTTGAACCTTAAACACAACTCTGATCACTTTGTATTATACCTATTTCCGTGTCTCCTCACACTAAATTGATCCTTATGCTAAAAACAAAAACAGGCCAAAAATGGTGTCTGTCACTTAGGTTAAGGCACCAAGTCAGTAAACCAAAACTTAACATCTAACCTAACTGCAGTTTCAAATCCCTTGGAAATGTGACTTTAACCAGTCGACATGGAATTTCCTGGTTGGTGCTAGAAAATTTACTGATACACTCCCTCCATACCCCCTTAGAATGACCTTGCCTAAAAAACTGGCAATGCCTAAAAAAAAAAAATTAATTTCCTTTACTCCACTCTCTACCTTTAAAAACCTCCTTTTCTATAGACTTTTAGGAGTTCCTCTCTATTTGTTAGATGGGATGCTGCCTGATTCATGATTTAATTAAGGCAATTAGATCTTCAAAATGTACTCATATGAATTTTGTTTATGTTTAACACTTGAAAGCAGAGATAAGTGGAGAAAATAACAACAGAAGAAATTAACAACAGACATGGAAATTCACTTCAGAGTCAGGGAACCTGATCAATGTCGTCTGAACAAATTTATAGAAAGCCCCTGATGTAATCATTCTGTTCCAAACTAATTTAACTAATGGTTTATTCATTTTACCATTTACTCTTATTTTTAAAAATACATCAACCTAAGGAGGGTTTAGGTGAGCAGATTAGGAACCTCTCATTTAGACAATCTCTGTGGCAATGTAGGGTAGCTTGTTAGAGGAAGAGGGATTCAGACTGGCCCTTGAAAATTGTTCGGTTCAAAGCAGAAAGGGCCTGACATGGACACTCTCTGGCATGCAACTTGGACTGCATGAATTTTAGTCAAAGTTCAATATAGCAAAGTTGAATTTAAGTTAAAGGATGTTGCTCTTTAGAGAGAAATTGTGATAAACCGCAGATAAAACAGAATTTTATTAATGGAGAAATGCCCATAGAGGATTCCACCATGGGAACAACCAAACGAGCAACCTGAAAAAGAATAGTTAAGAATCGAGGAGTAGTTTTCTATTATAAAGTGATGACTAAATACTTCAAATGTGCTCGCGAATACCAAGACTACGGGAGCTCTTAACTAGGAAAAGGTGTGACCAACAGGGTTAGTGGTTATCAAACACAACGGAACACTAGGCAGGACATTTCTGTAGCAAAAAGTGATTACCAACAGCTTATTATCGGGTCAATAAATCAAGTCATGCAACTTCCTGAACTTCTACAAGCTATGTTTATCACATCCAATTCCACATTTTATTAGAATATGTTTCGAAGGGGGTCCGGGAATCTACTCTCAACATACCAGAAAAATTAAGATATCTGTCAAAAGAGCAGTGAAATCTAGACTTGGCTAGCACCAGTGGTGTTCTGGACACCGCTGTGACACCTGCGAAACAAGTTCAAACAGGGTCGACCTCGCTTCGCTCTGCCCCGCGGAGCCAAGGGAAAGACGTTTGATAGGAGTCGACCCTGGGGCAGCTGCCGGCGGTGCTGTCGGTCCCCGCGAAACCCCAGAGGCTCAGAGAATAGGTTTGCGCATGGGCGAGAGGAAAAGGGCTGCGCGAGGGTGTCAGAGACGGGAGCGGCGGCGAGACTGTCACAGGGCGGCCTCCCCCCTCCCGGGTTCGGGTCCCAGGGACTCACATGCGGGGCCCGCGCCCCCTCGGGGACTGCAGCCTCCGAGCGAGGAGGGTGAGCCGCCAACTTCCTGCTTCCGGGCGCGCGACCCGGAAGCAACTCCCACGCCACAGCCGAGGCCGCGCCTGCCGGGGCAGCCCCTTCTTCACGCCGCGCTTTTGCGTCAGAAACAGAACCTGAGACTTGGCTGAGCGCGCGCGCGAACTCCCGCGAGATCTGGAGGGCGCGGGTTCCTGCTCCCCCT
>NC_043706.1:34332278-34339331 GCF_006229205.1 Suricata suricatta | reverse complement strand
GGTCCAATTCAGTCCTTACCGGGGTCTGTCCTCTTGTCGCGCTAACACGGACTTAGCGGCTGAACTGATTTCATCCAAGCTTTGATTGGGGCCCCTACTATGTGCCAGGCAGGGTGTTAGGCATTAAGGGATGGGGGAGATAGGTAATGGAGGGCAGGCACTTAAACTCTGGGAGCTTACTTAGTCTAAGAGAAGGACAACAAACATTGTGGTTTCCAACTTTCCTGGGCTAGGTAGCAGGGGCAGAGCATGCATTCTCCTCTTCAACCTCTGCCCCAGGGTAACCCCTCGCTTTATAAACTATTTACATTACGGGTTTTGCGTCCCCTGGTGGGGAATGACGGCCGTGACAGTTCCAGCAGGAATATTATATGGTCAAAGTTCTCCCTCTTCACGGGGCCAGAGGAGCATCCGCAAAGATGTGAGGCAGCTTCCATTAGAGGCCGCCTCCTCCATGGCTCAAGACCCCACTTACTTAGAAAAAACTTATGTATCCTCGGGGACTCCTCAACCTCCGTCTCCTCCATCTTGACTGTACAGTCCTTTAATAAATTGGTTTTTGCTTGGTGCCTCCCTTCTGTCCTTATTCGAGCACAGATCCTACAGATCTTTCGAGGGGAATCCAAGAACCGAGACTTCCCTTGACACCTTGCAAGCTTCCACCAGTAATCTCTTTTGGTGCCGCGACACTGATCGCCCAAGGTAAAACAGTCCTCACCCGGCTGAAGCTAGAGGAACCATGTCTGATTTACTTTCTAGGAGGTCAGGTCTCACTCATTTTGCAATTTGACTACTACTGTCTGTAGTTCTTCCTCTCCGAAACCACTTCTGCCATCACAAAGCTTGTGCTCCTCAAAACCCGAGGACATGCTGTATATATGTGAAAGCCTTTCATTCTGCTGGTCCGGTCCATTTTCATACCCATTCTATCTCCTGGATGAGCCGTCTAACCAGTAGTTCTCCCTGTTCTGTTGCCTCAAATCACACTTTCTTAATGTGTTTCCCTCCCCTTTCCTTTCTGAAAGACAGGTCTCAATCAGCCTCTGATACTTAAATCCAAGGTGGGTGCATGATAATCAGTCTAGAGTGGGTGGAGGGGGAGTTTCTTTCCAAGAGGGCAAGGGCAAATCTCTGTGTCTATTCCAACGCCTCAAGTTAATACTTCTAAGGGGAGCCTGGGATGAAATCTGGAAATGGAACTACATAGATGTCGAGGGGTGGGGCATACATCCTGGCACTCAGGGACTCATTAGGGGTTATTATATATACCAATGCCCTCCCTCATGGGCACCTCGATTTTGAGGAGGCAAGTAAAGAAAGGACAGACTGCAGTAATACTAGTTTGGGCCATGGGCCTCACTGGGGGGGTGGGGGGACACCCTTGAAGGGTTGTTCTTCAGAAGAGGTAGGAAGGCCACCTCCCCTCTTGATACACAACATTCCAAGGGGACACTCTTGAAATATTGTGTCTTCTACTTCTCCTTCCAATTCCCTTACATGTGGGAAACCTGATGTCAGTTCCCTGGGGTTCACCACTGGGATGCATCCTCTCTAACTGGGGTAAGTTTGACTCCCAAGCTTTAAAGAGAAAAAGGGTCATCTTTTTCTGCAATACAGCATTGCCCCGATATAAACTAAGAGATGGGGCAACAGGGCCCCACAACTGAACACTGGATTATGACACCCTCTTAAACTAGACCTCTTTGTATAGACCAGGAAAGTGGTCTCCGTTCCCTTCGGTCCAGCCCTATATGTTCCATAAACAAACCCCAGGCCTTTCAAACCCTGCAAAATTCAGCTGTCCACTTTAGCTCTCCCCAAGGACAGAAGCCCTAAGTCCCCTCCCCCACCAACAGAGGAGGCTTCCCCAAGCTCCACTGCCCCACCAAATCCCACCTAGGCCAAAACAATGATCCAGTGCCCCATATCCAGGACCACCAACACCGTCAAGTCCTAACAAGCCCTTTCTAACTCTGTGTCTCCTCCAGGAAATGGCTGATCCAACCGGAACCACCATGTGGGTCCAAACTCCTTTCTTTGTGAGTGATGACCACCAAGTCCAGAAGGACTTGGGAGATTTTTCCTAGGACCTTGACAGTTACATGTAAGGATTTTGGGGTTTGGCACTAACTTTTATTTTGTTGTGGAAGGACACAATGGTCATTCTCAATCAGACTCTCGCCAAGGCAGACTGAGATAGAACTGGGGAGCCCGCCATCTAATCTGGGTATAAACCTCATAGTTCCAGTGCAAGGTATCTGGCAGATAACATGGCAGCCCCAGTAACAGATACTCATTGGAACTATGACATTGCACAAGGACAATGGTTCCAAGACCATCTTATGATCTAACAAATGGAACGCAAAGATGCCAGTCAAAATCAATTAATTACATAGCAAGCTGGCTTTCATAAAACAGAGAAAGGAAGAAACCCCCACAACCTTTATGAAAAGACTAAGAGAGACTTCAGCTAAACATACTCTTGATCCCAGGTGAGAGGCCAGTCTTAGAGTTCTTAATGGCTGACTCCTCACTCAGGCCACCCCAGATATTAGGAGGAAGCTCCAAAAGTTATTCCTAGGGCCAGACATCCCAAGCTCTGATCTCAGTAAGGTGGTCAATTTTGTGCCCTGTGGCCAGGACCAGGAGGAGGGGAAAAAAAAAAAAAGAAAGGGAAAGACATAAGGATCAGAGACAGGCTTGACTCCTGGTAACCTTGCAATGCCAGCCATCACCCCAGAGTCACCCCCTCAGAAGGGAGACACCAAAAGGAGCCTGCTACCATAGCATAAAGGAGGGACACTGGAAACATGAATGTCTTTTCCCTCAACTCCCTAACATGACCATCCTAATGTCCTCAAATTGGACACAGGCAGAGAGATTGTCCCACTAAGAGGAACCAGAGGCTCAGAGTCCCTTCTAGATGTCATCACTGTGGATTGAGGCAGCCGACGCACCAATGGGCTCCCCTGCTCACTATTTCCATCATTGTGACAGAGCCCAGGGTGACCCTTGATGTGACAGGTAGGACAATTTTCTTTTGGACATGGGAGCCACCTACTCTGTCTTAACCTCCTTTACGGGTAAGCTTTCCTTTACTTCCTGTCTGCTTATGGGAGTGAACAGCCTACCAACCAAGCTAAAATTCACCTGTTCCTGGGAATCAGTTAGTGCCTTTGAGAGGCTTTATGGGAAAAACAGGTCCTACTAAAGCCAGACTACTCAAACCCAACCTCCCCAGTCCAACCAGGAGATAAGGTTCTAATTAAAACCTGGAGAGATGGGGGGTGCCTGGGTGGCTGTCAGTTAAGCGTCCGGCTTCGGCTCAGGTCATGATCTCGCGGTTCATGGGTTCGAGCCCCATGTCAGGCTCTGTACTGACAGCTAGCTCAGAGCCTGGAGGCTGCTTCACATTCTGTCTCCCTCTCTCTCGGCCCCTCCCCTGCTCGCACTGCCTCTGTCTCTCAAAAATAAGATTTAAAAAAAACATTAAAAAAAATTAAAAAGCAAAACAAAACAAAACCTGGAGAGATGGATCTCCTGGATCCTAACTAACTCCTTTATGGAAGGGACCCTATTACTGTTCTTCTGTTCACCTCTACAACCATTGCGGTCCCAGGAATCTCCAGCTGGATCCATCTCTCCCGAGCCAAGCCTGCTGTGACCTCTAATGAAGAGGACGGCCCAGGTACCACTGAGTATACCTGTGAGCCACTGGAAGGCCTCGAACTGCTCGTCAAAGGGGAGCCATCTCAGATCAATCCTCAAATCCTCTATTCTGTTATGTCCAGTACCTTAGTGTGGTCAGAGTTCATCCAGAGGGACTTCCAAGACTACACCCTTAAAGAAACCCATGGGCATGGTACACGTCACTTCTGCCTCATGCTGCCCCACTGCCACCCTCTTATACTGCTCAGCACTCCGTCAACACCAATTATTATAATTCTTCTTGCTGGATATTAACCATTGTAACTCCCACACCTGCTTCATTGTGGGCCACCACCAATAGCCCCATTAGTTTCACCCCTACCCTACCCGTCTCTGGATAACAACATGGACCTCCCAGCCCCATGTAAGTGCAAGAAACTTCTAAAGAAAGGACACGGAACACGGCCCAAAAATCCTAAATGTGCAGGGGCCCCTCCCAACACCTGCTATTTTGGAACTGTTCTATACTCAAACTCTGATACAACCTTCCCCATCTGTGTTATCGCTAACCCGTCATCTGGGACTCCAGTGAATTTTATTCCCTGTCTCCCTGCTTTTATCATTTCAACCTAACTTCAGCAGATGAGTCATTCTTTTGGGAAAGTGTTTCTGATTGCTACTTTAACACAGTTAAAGAGGAGCTTTTGATGAGGATCCCAGAACATTATGTCCCAGGAGTTTTTCCAACAGGGGACAGGGCCGTTGATAAGATGTATTGAAGGAGAAGGAGGTTATCTGGGCTGACGGAGGGCCCTGACAATATGGAGACATGGGGGACCAAGGACGGGGCATGATGGTGACCTTTGGGGGAAGGTTAAGAGTGGGTCTTTTAAGGAGTGCCTGGTGGCTCAGTTGATTAAGTGTCTGACTTCTGCTCAAATCATAATCTCACGGTTCCTGGGTTTAAGCCCCACATTGGACTCTGTACTAACAGCTCAGAGCCTGGGGCTTGACTCAGATTCCGTGTCTCCCCCTCTGCTGCTCTCTGCTCACACACACACTCTCTCTCTCTCAGTAATGAATTTAAAAAAAATTAGCAGAGTGGGTCCTTCAATTGTGTTAAAGTAGCAATGCAACTGTACAACATCTAGTTTTGACCCCTGTGCCTTCATATTGGCTTTGGTCCTCTTTAGGGCCACTGCTGGCCCTGGTGGGGGAGGGGGCTCTGAAAGTGGCTTTATATTTTATCCTAACCAAGGTTCACCTGCATCCTCAGAAGGGACTCTATTTTTGGAACTCAAGCATACCTGACCCTTCCAGATGGATGGATGGGCACTTCTCCTTTGGCCTGCTTAGCTCCAGATGCATCCCTCATTGGAGTTACTCAGAGCTTCCCTCCCTATGGTAACTTAAACATCCATATCCAAGCAGGAAGTCCTGGCACTCCTTGCTAGGGGCCCTGCTGGGAGCAGCCTCAGGACTGGCCACAGGGATCATGAGGGCTGTCCTTCCCAGCTCTCTCAAGAAATAGGCAAATCCATTCAAGAAACTATGTAAGTCTTGGCAACCTTAGGCCACCACTCAACTCACTAGCAGGTAGGACAATTAATTTTCTTTTGGACACGGGAGCCACCTACTCTGTCTAAACCTTTATAGGTAAGCTTTCCTTCAACTCCTGTCTGGTTGTCACTCTCAAGGAAAGTCCTCCAAAATCGAAGGGCATTAGACAGCCACACTTTTGCCCAAGGGGGTACCTGTGCATTAGTCCACGAAGAATGTTCTTCTTATGTCAATCAGTTGGGTTACTCAACAAAGTATCAAAATACTTCAGATGCAAGCCCATTGTCTCCTATCAGTACATCCACCACCTCTCTACCCTGAGGTCTTATGTCATGGATACTTCCCTTCATGGGACCTTTCCTTTGCATGATCCTTCTTTTGCTTTTTGGACCAGGTCTTCTTAATCTTACAACTGAGCTCATGTCCTCTCATGGTAGACAAGTCCAACTTCAGCTCTCACTGCAATAAGGGTATCAGCCCCTATTTAAAACATCAAGACTACTACAGCCCCTGGACTGAAGTTGTCAAGCCTTCTGAGACCAGGACACAAGCCCCACTCCACCTTAACCTCATACCATCTCCTGATGGCCCAGACAGATCTCAGGGATTGGGACTCTAATGAAAACACTGCCTCTGTTCACCAGGAAGCAGCTACAGAAACTTGACTTTGGCCCTCAACCTGAAAGATTTCAAAGCCCCAAGTCCTGGAAGGGGAAAGAACAGAGTAGGCACTTGGTGAGATAGGACCTGGAGGCAGGGACGGCCCTAAACACGTTACATTTAGAGACTTGAGGGCAAAAGGTTCCCAACTTTCCAGGGCTGTAAGACCAAGAGCAGCAGGTGCAGAGCTCACGCTTTCCCTCTAACTTCTGCCCCAGAGTAACGCTAGACTTCATTACAATGCATTTGCATTGCGGTTTGCCCTCCTGGTTGGGGAAGCCGCCTGGACAGTTTCCAGTGACAGTTTCGACAGGAACCTTGTAGGATCAAAGTTTTCCCCACCGGAAGACGTGAAAAAAACTCCTGTAGCCTGGAGGCAGTCGCCAACCCCAGGCCTGCCCACTACATCTTGAAAGTGTACTGCCCTTTAATAAACTGCTTTGTGCTTGCTACTTTTCTTCTCTCGGTCTTTATGCCAGTGTGGATATTCATGTAAATCTGTGCAGAATATACAAGAAGCGAGACGTCCACGGACACAAGGCAAGCTCCCACCGGTAAGAATTAGTAAAAGGTGTTTCGAACGGAGGCCGGAAATCTACTCCATATACCAAAACATTAGGAATGTTGTCAAAAGAGCAGTGAAATCTAGACTTGGCTAGCACCAGTGGTGTTCTGGACACCGCTGTGACACCTGCGAAACAAGTTCAAACAGGGTCGACCTCGCTTCGCTCTGCCCCGCGGAGCCAAGGGAAAGACGTTTGATAGGAGTCGACCCTGGGGCAGCTGCCGGCGGTGCTGTCGGTCCCCGCGAAACCCCAGAGGCTCAGAGAATAGGTTTGCGCATGGGCGAGAGGAAAAGGGCTGCGCGAGGGTGTCAGAGACGGGAGCGGCGGCGAGACTGTCACAGGGCGGCCTCCCCCCTCCCGGGTTCGGGTCCCAGGGACTCACATGCGGGGCCCGCGCCCCCTCGGGGACTGCAGCCTCCGAGCGAGGAGGATGAGCCGCCAACTTCCTGCTTCCGGGCGCGCGACCCGGAAGCAACTCCCACGCCACAGCCGAGGCGCGCCTGCCGGGGCAGCCCCTTCTTCACGCCGCGCTTTTGCGTCAGAAACAGAACCTGAGACTTGGCTGAGCGCGCGCGCGAACTCCCGCGAGATCTGGAGGGCGCGGGTTCCTGCTCCCCCT
>NC_043706.1:34291481-34332178 GCF_006229205.1 Suricata suricatta | reverse complement strand
GCCTGCCGGGGCAGCCCCTTCTTCACGCCGCGCTTTTGCGTCAGAAACAGAACCTGAGACTTGGCTGAGCGCGCGCGCGAACTCCCGCGAGATCTGGAGGGCGCGGGTTCCTGCTCCCCCTAGCGTCGGGTTCTTCCTGTTCGGTCCAATTCAGTCCTTACCGGGGTCTGTCCTCTTGTCGCGCTAACACGGACTTAGCTGCTGAACTGATTCATCCGACAACTTTTGATTGGATCCCTTACTACGTGCCAGGCAGGGTGTTAGGCATTAAGGGGTGGGAGAGATAGGTAATGGAGGGCGGGCGCTTAACCTCTGGAGCTTAGTCTAAAAGAAAGAAAAACAAATCATTCAAGTAAACAGCCCACTCATTAATATTTATTGGAGCTTACTCTGTGGCAGACATTGCCAAGTCCTTTCTGTTTGTGAAACCAATCAACAACTCTATCATATAAATAGTCCCTGTAGGGGCCAAAGGCAGGCTACCTGAAGATGGACACTTCAGCATGATGATTATTTTGAATTAAAAGCAATCAAGGGACGTCTGGCTGGCTCAGTTGGTAAAGCTTGCAACACTTGATCTCAGGGTGGTGAGTACAGGCCCCACATTGGGCCTGAAGCCTACTTTAAGAATATAAAATAAAAGCAATAAAACCCAAGCAGGTTTAGGAAAAATCTCTCAACCCACTGCCTGCCTATACAGAAAGAGAGCAATTATTAGAGATCCCTCTTTACCTAAGAAACTTATAGGGCAACCTTTGTTTTCCAAACAACTCTCACCTTCCTACTAATAGAACAGGGCCTTCCTCTCCTTTGTATTCCCAAGCGCCTGCCCCTCTGCTCTCAGCTCAGATGTCTCATGTTGGCTATCTTTGGAATTTCGTGTGTGTGTGTGTGTGTGTGTGTGTGTGTGTGTGTTTCTTCCCCACATGTATGAAACTAAATTTGATTTTCTCCTGTTGATCTCTCTCATGTCAATTTGGTTCTTTGTCCAGCTGGAAGGACCTTGAAACGCAGAGGAAATTCTTCCTCCCTGATACCCCACAACATTTATCATCATACCAACCAAGCTGAAGTTTATGGAAAGATTAACTTGCTCAAGATTACACAAAGAGTGGTGGGGCCCTGATTAGAACCCGGGCTCCTTATTTTGCCCAGTCCTTCGTGCCAAGATCCTAACTGCTTTCTGCTGGAGAGCTACCATTAAAATGCTACTGGGTTCATACTAATAAAGCTAACTACAAAGGCAGTGGGATACTGATTCAGGGATTGGCAAACCAATTGAGCAGAATAGAGGGACCAAAATGAGAAACACACACACACACACACACACACACACACACACATATATACTTGCTTTATGACAAAGAGGTACAACTGTGGAGTGAGAAAGGATAATGCTTTCAATAAATGGTTCTGGGTCAGTTGTATATACGTATAGGAAAAATGACTTGACTCCAACTTCACCATACACCAAAATAAATTCTATGTGCATTATAGCTCTATATGAATAGACCAAAACAATAAAACTTTAGAGCAGCTCTGTCCAATATCATTGCCATAAAAGTGACTATTGAGAACTTAAGTGTGACTAGTCAGAATTGAGGTGTTCTGTAAAAGATAAATTGATACAGTGGACCATATTAAAATTAGAAACTGGGGCGCCTGAGTACCTCAGCTGGCCAAGCATCTGAGTTTGGCCCCGGTCATGGTCTCTTGGCTTGTGAGTTTGAGTCCCATGTGAGGCTCTCTTCTGTCAGCATGGAACTCGCTTTCAGTTCCTGTCTCCCTCTCTCTCTGCCCCTCCCCAGCTCATGCTTTCTCTGTCTCAAAAATAAATAAATAAAATAAAGTTAGGAACCACCTTCAATCATTAAAAGACACAATTTTTTTTTAGTTTTAAAGTTTATATTTATTTATTTTGAGAGAGAGAGAGAGAGAGAGAGAGAGCGGGCGCGTGTGTGTGCAAGTGGGGAGAGGGGCAGAGAGAGAGGGAGACAGAATCCCAAGCAGGCTCTCTGGTAACAGCACAGAGCCTGACTCAGGGCTTGAACTCAGGAACCATGAGATCATGACCTGAGCTGAAATCAAGTTGGATACTTAACTGACTGAGCCAACATGCCCCAAGATACAATGAAGAGAACCAAAACTACAACCTGTAGAATAAGAAAAACCAACAAAAAGTTCGTGTCTGAGATACATAAAGAACTTCACAAATAAGAAAAAGATAGACTGGACAGCCAAATAAAAAAGTGGGCAGAAGATTTGAACATAAAAAGATGATACCACAAAAAAGGATACCTAAATAGCAAATACACATATGAAAAAGTGTTCCACTTCACTAATCATTAGTTGTTAGGGAAATAACTACTGAGATATTAAACAGGCTTCAAAATCACTTCAGTGAGAAAGACTCACAATACAAAGTGTTGGTGAGGAAGGGGAGCAACTTACAACTTACACACTGCTGGTAGGGATGTAAATTGCAAATTGCTACAGCCACTTTGGAAAACAGTCTGGTGTTAACTACTAAATCATAATATACACATGACCTATGGCCCAGCAATTCTACTTCTAGGTACATATTCCAAAAAATTCATGTACAAGTGCATCAAGATACATACAAAAATATTCAGAGCAGCACTATTTGTAATAGACACAATCTGGAAACATTGGAATGTTTATACTTTAATAGACATATAAAGGCATTGTAGTATAGTTACCCAACAGAATACTACATAGCTCTGAAAAATGAAATAATGGTCACTGCATACAACAGCATGGGTATATATTGTAAACATAATGTTACGCAAAAGACACCAGACACACAAAAGCTACTTTAAGACTTCATTTATGTACGGGGCGCCTGGGTGGCTCAGTTGGTTAAGCATCTGGCTTCAGCTCAGGTCATGATCTCACATTCATGGGTTTGAGCCCCGCGTCTGGATCTGTACTGACAGCTCAGAGCCTGGAGCCTGCTTCAGATTCTGTGTCTCCTCTCTCTGCCTCTCCCTGCTCATGCTCTGCCTCTCTCAGTCTCAAAAATAAATGAAACATTAAAATTTTTAATAAAGGACTTCATTTATGTAAATTTCAAACACAGAGAAAAATAGTCTATGAATGTAGAAGTCAGAAAATGGTTACCTTTGTTGGGGGAGGGGCACTAGATGATAGAGGGAGCTTCTCTGGGATTGAAAACTATTTTTCTTAATTTGATGGTAGTTACACAGGTAGGTTTTACTTTGTAATAATTAATTGAACAATCCCACTGTTTTTCTGTTTTTCTGAATGTATTAAGAATTTAAATGTTTACTTAAAAAAAAGTACTCCAGGGAGTCTACGAGTCCTAGAAAGCCCATTTCTTCGTGGCCCCTCCTGCCAGTCTCCAATACCACAGCCTGACACTTCCAAAATAGAAAATCTAATTCTGCCACTTCATGGGTCCCTATTGCCGTCAGAATCAATGTGAAGATCCTTCATGATTCCCTATCATTCAGCGCCAGGTCAGCCCAAGAAACACTCTCTGACTTCCCAAGCTCTTTATAATGTTCCAGCTCTACAAAGAGAACTCTCTCCTGGCTTCTGGCTGACTCCAGCATTTTCCCCATAGCTCAGCTCAGGTTGTCATTCCCAGGGAAACCTGTGGCCACCCAAAGCCAGCTCTGGAGCCACCAGAAGTCAGGAGGTACCATGTGCTTTATAACAACTCTCCTTCCATTATCTTATAGCAGCGTTTGTCTGTCTCTCCTAGTGTGTGAGTCCCTTTGGGACCAGGTACAATGTCTGGGACCCATCCGTATCTTTTTTAATGCCTAGTGGCTGGTAGGTGCTCCAGGAAATAATTTAGGGAGAAAGGGATCTTGGAAGTGGCTGTAAGGATTCGGACACTGGAGACTGAGGATGGACACTGCAGGCATAGGACATAGGAGTAAGAAGATTCAGGGGAGGGAAGACATGAGCACGTTCTGAGAGCCTGGAGTGTGAATCTAGCTGAGGCCAAGACTATGGAAGAAGAAACTACGTTCTTTCCTTTTTTAAGAGAGAGAGAAAGCATGAACAGTGGAGAGGTAGAGAGAGAGAGGCAGAGGGGGAGAGAGAATCTCAAGCAGGCTCTACACCCAGGGCAGAGCCTGATGCAGGGCTTGATCTCCTAACTGTGAGATCATGACTGGAGCCGAAATCAACGGTCAGACGCTCAACCAACTGAGCCACCCAGGCGCCCCAGACGAAACAATCTTTAAAGATCAGCATGGCATAGCGAGGAAGAACCTGAATGCTAGCACTTTGACTGTGGGCAGTGGTGAGCCACTGAAGGTTTTGAGCAGGGCTGTGATGTGACCAGAGTTCTGTTATGGCCATAAAAATCCTGTGGGATGGACAAAGGCTAGATTGGAAGAGGAAAAATTAACTTTGGAGAGTTCAAGGGAAAAAGAACTTGGATAGTCCAGATAGAAGGAATGGAAGAACAAGAATCCATTCAAGGAAAATTTCCCAGGTAGAACAAATCAGAAAGGCTGCCAGGTAGTAGAAAGGCTCTGGAGGGGCACCTGGGAGGTGCAGTCGGTTAAGGGTCCAACTTGGTGCAGGTCATAATCTCACAGTTTGTGAGTCTGAGCCCCACAGCAGGCTCTGTGCTGACAGCTCAGAGCCTGGAGGCTGCTTCAGATTCTGAGTCTCCCTCTTTTTCTGCCCCTCCCCCACTCACAGTCTGTCTTTCTCTCTCTCAAAAATAAATAAACATTCTAAAACCATTTTTTTAAAGACTCAGGAGAGGAAGGCAGGGGAAAGGCTTGGGCTCCAGCCCACACTAAATCGTGGTGGGCCCGCTCTGGAGCTGGTCCTTCAGAGCCCCCCTACTCTAAAACCTGGCCGTTGGGAGACTGAGATCATGAATGTGAAAGTGCTAGGAAATCTGGAATGTGTGTGGGGATGTAGCTGAGGGAGGGTGAGGAATCAAAGATGTGTGGTGACTAGGACAACAGTGAGGAGGGACTGTTTGGGGGAGAGGATAGGGAGGGAAATGATGGATAAACATACTCATATCTTTAGTCGGGGCTTCTGTTGGTATTTAGAAAAACCCTCGAGGTTTCCAGGTAATAGCATTCTGTGCCATAGAATTGTTTGTGGTGACTTGGCTCCGCCCAGCCACTGGAGGCTCTCCCTGTCCGGGTTCTGGTCTGGCCCAGGCCCTGCGGGCATGCGCGGACCTGGTCCCTAACGTGGTTTCTTAACCATCTACTTGGAGAGAAGAGGTTGTGTACAAGCAGTTAGACATCAATGAAAGGTGGCAGAGGACTAAAGACCAAGAAGGGAGAAATGGCGAGTATCTACCTGCAAACAGGAAGGGTAGAGAGGATTTTTGAAGTTGCAGCCCAGGCATGGGCGAGGTTTGGGAAGCACTGCAAGGAAAAGGGACGAATGGCCTGAGCAAAGGCATGGAAAGTGGGAATGCTGATGGTCATTAAGGCATGGATGAAATAGTAGGGAATGAGGCTGAGGAAGTCAGGGTGAAGGGCCTTGAAGCCCAGGCCAAGTGGTTTGGGACTTTATTTAGTTTTTATAAATTATTTTTAAATGTTTATTTATTTATTATTTATTTTGAGAGCACACAGGGAAGGGGCAGAGAGAGAGAGGGAGAAAGAATCCCAAGCAGGCTGTGTGCTGACAGCACAGACGAGGGGTTCGATCCCATGAACCCTGAGATCATGACCTGAGCCAAAGGCAAGCTTCACCAATTCAGCCTCCCAGGCGCCCTAGGGACTTCAATAGGCAAAGGGAAACCAATTAACATTTCTTGGCAAAGTGACATATCTACCTTGGGAGGAAAGCTTTGGCTGGTGTGTGTGTAGGATGCGTTAGTGGGGAAAAGCCAAAAGGCAGGGAACCCCACAGGGGGCTTCTAAAATAATCTGGGGTTAAAGGTTTAAAACAGCAGCAGGAATGGGAAGGAAAGGATACAATTTTGGTATCTTGGGGGGAAAAGAATTGACAAGTCTTGATGATGTATCTCTTACAGGGAGCAGAGAGAAAGAGGATGGATGATCTTCAGGTTTCTAGTCCCTAAAATGATGTTTCAGTAAGAGTTTATAATTTTGCTTTTAATAAAGCACATTTATTCAGAAGACAAATTAAGCTTAACAGAATAGATGAAGTAAACACAAGATACTCTGAGTAACTCAAGGTGGACTATTATACTCAGAAATCTTTGTTAATTCCTCCCTGAAGTCACCCAATGTTCTCTCAGGGACAAAAGGCCAACAAATATGGAGCTTCTTGGGGAAGGATTTTAGAATGAGATAGCAAGACACTGACTTATTCTTGTATAAAACTCCAATGCATCCTCACTGTGCCCTAAGCCTCCCTAAATAGATAGTAAGGAACTATACAAGGTCCAGAGAAACCCAACTCAAAAAGCAATAGACAGAATGGACCAATGATAAAGATTTTTCTGTCCAGCTCAAGGGTCATAAAGAGGACATGAACACGAGACTGCCGAAAGTGTAAACTTTATTATACCTTATCTTAGCCCAGCACTCACCAGCCTAAAATGTCATTTTCTACCTGTTATTCATTCAACAATAACCTGAACACCCTATTCTCAGTACTCTTCGAGAAAGGCACAGAAATCAAGGAGGCCCAGTCTGCTCACTGCCTAGTTTGATCTCTACACCACTGTCCACCCTCATTCCTACCTGACAGGTAAGGGAACTAGAGTTAAGTGCAGATGCTCACAGCTGAGGTACTGACCAAATCACTTAATTTTTGTAAGGCTCAGTTTCCTTAAAGTAAAAAGAGTACAGTAACATCTGCCTCGTGGTTTGGAAGATTAAGTGTTGTCAGAAGTTTAGAAATAGAATCATTGGATCACTAAAAGTAATTAGCAAAAGTTCATCATACACAAAAAAAATAGTTTGCAAACTGGAAGCACTCAAACTGTACACGGAACGGGGTTCAGAGGTAGATTGTTATGACGCAGTTTATATGGTGAGGAGATAGTGTGGCTCTTTACTCTTCAGATTGATTATAATATTAGAATTTTCCTAGCAATAGGGATGGGTTCAAAGTAGTTACTTCATGGGGTGCCTGGGTGGCTCAGTCAGTTAAGCATCCGACACTTTTTAAAAAATATTTATTTAATTTTGAGAGAGACAGAGGGCAAACGGGAGAGGAGCAGAGAAAGAGGGAGACACACAATCCGAAGAAGACTCCAGGCTCTGAGCTGTCAGCACAGAGCCTGACGCGGGGCTCGAACTCCCAAACTCGAGATCACAACCTGAGCCGAAATACAACTTGACTTAACCAACTAAGCCACCCAGGTGCGCGAAGCAGCCAACTCGATTTCGGTTTGTGAGATCCAGCACTGCATCTGGCTCGGCACTGACAGTGCAAAATATTTTTAACAAGTTTTTTTTAAGTAGTTACTTCATATCAATTTTGAGAACAGTTTAAATTTTGTTTTTGATTTTCAGAGGCATTGACAGGAAGTGGCCCAAGTTAAGTTTCACTTATTTTACAGAACAAGCTAAACTAAAGTTTGCTTATATGACTAAACTGGTTTGCCTGCTCAGGAAGTTTTCAAGTCTGGTCTCCATTTGTGTTTGATTTTATCAATGTGAAACTATGCAATAGTTCTTAGCTCTATGCCTGACATAAAATAAGAATTCATTTAGCCATCTTTTTTTTTTAACTTTTAAAGGAATTTTTTTTCACTTTTGAGAGACAGAGCACAAGCAGGGGAGAGGCAGAGAGAGAGAGAGAGAGAGACAGAATTCCAAGCAGGCTCCAGGCTCTGAGCTGTCAGCACAGAGACCGACTTGGGGTTGTAACTCCGGAACCACGAGATCATGACCTGAGAAGTCAAACGCTTAACTGACTGGGCCACCCAGGCGCCTTGTAGCCATCATTATTAACCAGTGTGCAAAGCATCTACAACATTTACTTACCCATTTCTTTCTCCTCTTCCCTCCAAACCTCGCAGGGCCTCTACTCTGCTTCTCTGTGACCCTGAACAAACCTTCCTAATATCCTTCTAACCCATGTATCCCAGCCAGTCACTCTAAGCCTTGCTTTGGCCCTCATCTCTTTGATCTTCATTCTCATGTCACTCCCTTTCCTTCCTTCTCATTTTTTTCCTGGCCCTTTCCCTTCCACTCTTCCAGACTCTGCTTTTGGAGTCTGAAGGGTCAGGTTTGCTGTATGGCTAGAGACGAATGAACAAGTCATTTTACTGCTAGGTCTCAGTTTTCACATCTGAAAAATGGGAACAATAATATCTACTTTACAGGATTGCTTGTGGAGTATCTAGAAATAAAGTATTAAGTGCTATGTTAATTGTACAGGGCCTTACAAAGGGCAGACACTGGCACCTCTCATTTCTATTCCCTTTCATTCTATTCCAATGGAACATTAGAATGTAACTCCAATCGGGGTGCAGATTTTTGGTTCTTCCCGCCTTCCACGTCTAAACGAACCAATCAGAGCGACAGGAGAGTGTCGCACTTTTCATCCGGAGGCCGTCCCTACAATGGAGCTTGCACTTTTCTCCGTCTCGGTGGCCACCCTGTGTTCGCTTCAAATCCCAGCGTCTCCGCCTCGGAAGTGGGGTCCTTCTTCTTCCTTGTCTCAACGCCCCCAGTCTTGCCAAAGCAAGTGTTGAACGGCGAGGACCGGAAGTGTGCGCAGCCGCGGCGGGTTCCCCGGGAATCGACACCGGAAGTAGCAATTGCCGCTGGATTGCGCGCGCGGCGCCATGGCGGCGATCCCCCCAGACTCCTGGCAGCCGCCCAACGTGTACTTGGAGACCAGGTGAGAGGGGACGGGCTTCTGGGGCTGGCCTGGCGCAGGCGACGCGGGGCCCGGACTCTGCCGCGGGGCTGGGTTCCGAGCGCGCTCTCCCGGGAGGCCGGCCTCCACGTGGACAAATGTAGAGCGGCGCTGCTTGGGGACCGCCACCGCCCGCGTCCGAGCCCCGCACTGGCTCGCCCTCACACCTCAGCGAGGGCGGCCTGGTTGCCCTCCTCCCACCCGGTGGTTTATTCATCCATTCATTCATCTAGCGCGTGATGAGCCTACAAGCCAGCGACGTTGGGATCTGGTATCAGGAAAGAGGTGCCTAAGACACACACCGTGCCTTTGAACTTGAGAGTTACTGTCATTCAGGTGGGACTTGTTTATACAGCGATTACAGTAACTGCTAACGTTGTAAGCAGTTCAGATGCATTAATAAATTGTTAGAAAGGCGCCGGAAGAAACACATTTCCCCCGCTATGGAAGAGTGATATAACTGGGCACTAACCGGCGAGTGCCATGCCCCTGTATAGCATTTCATCTAGTTTCATCCTTTTACTACCCACATGGGTGTCCACCTTCTCTCCAGTTTTAGCAGGAGAAATGACAGAATTTACAGATTAAATGATTTGACCAAACCCATGTAGCAGGTAAGTAGGGTAACCTCTTTTGGAGCCTGGTCCCGCCGCCTCCCGTGCTAGGTTCTTTAGCTCCATTCATTCCATTGCCTCTTTGGAAAAAGTCCAAAGTGATCTTAAGAAAGTAGGACAGATAACCTAAGGAATTTTTTACTTCTACAACAGTATAAAATTAAGGCATGGTAGTCTGACATTCAGGATTTTTTTTTTTTTCATCTGGCCTTTGCCTTCCCTCTCTGGCTACATCTTCTGCCATTCCCCCCATCAGTAGACAAGGTCCAGGTACCATTTTTCTATTTTCTGACCATGCTGTTTTCCCCCAGAGCACAGGTCTCAGATGCTGTTTTTGCTCCCTGGTCATCTTCCCCACCAAAATTCTACTTCTTTAAAGACCCCAACTTGAAAGTAATTTCTGAATTCACCTGTTAACTTTTTTTCCCCGAGTGACAAAATCTATCAAAATTTAAATCCAAACAGTGTAACAGTGTATAGAATAAGTGAAAGCCACCTCTTCCTGTAAAAACAGTAAATAGTTTGTCGGATGATCTTCCACATTTTTCTCTGTGAACATATAAACATCTCTCTCTCTCTTTTGTGTTCGGTTTCTTTTATCTTTTTTTTTTTTTTTAAGTTTACTTATTTATTTCGAGAGAGGAAGACAGAGAGATAGAATGAGGGAGGTGGGGAGAGACAGAGTGAGGGAGAGACAGAATCCCAAGCAGGCTCTGTGCTGTCACCACAGAGCCGGATGCAGGGATTGAACTCACAGACTGTTAGTTAAATCATGACCTGAGCTGAGATCTAGAGGCAGACGCTTTACGGACTGAGTTACCAGGAGGCTCCTCTCTTTTATGTTCTGTTTCTCAACAAAAACAAGATCGTGTGATCATACTGTATAAATTTTTTTCTGTAATTTCCTTTTGTTTCACTTGCAAATACAGCTTCTCATAGTATGCGTATTTTGTATTTTAGTCACTTTGAAGGATACTTAAGTTGCCTCTTGTTTTTTGTTATGACAAGTACTGGCATGAATATCTTTACATATACAGTATCCTTAAGCACGCTTGTGAGTTTTTCTATAGAATACTTAGAAGTTGAAAATGCTGTCAAAAGGTATGTAGGTTTCAAAATTGTACAGGGCTTTCCTGATTGCTAGTCCAGAAAGTTATTCCCGGTAGTTATAAAATATGCACCAGAATATAAGCTCCCTGAGGGGACAGATGCCTAGAACCATGCCTTGCACAGAGTAGGTGTTAATCCCTGTTGAATGTTAGTAGGGTGAAAGGATGAATTACTGGTAGAAAGGCTTTTTTTAGAGAGCTGTGTTCTAGCATCTACGTATATACATATTTATAGAGTGCTTATGCTGTGCTTGGCAGTGGCTGTCCAGACTATACATAGTTGCCTCATTTTCACATTCTTGGAGCTTAAAAATCTAGGTGAGTGATGGAGTAGAGGGGAAGGCACCCGTCTTCCTGAGTGGTACTTGGGTGGGGGGAGGGGGGAAGGGGAGGGAGAGGGGAAGGGGAGAGAGAGGGGAAGTGCACATCCCATTTGATAGGTACAGAGATGTGAAGTAATCAGGTTTTACATTTGTTGCACCCTCTTCTAAATACAAACTGTACCTTTTTTTTCCATTAAAATTTTTACAAATAGGTAATATAGTTACATGGTTCAAATATACAGAAGTTCAAAAAAACACTCATTAAAAACCTTCCTGTTTCCCATCTGCCCAGTTTCTACCCCTACCCAGAAACTTATGCATGTATAAATATAAATACAAATTCCAGATAATAATGTCCTTTTTTTAAAAAAAAATTACAAATTAAGTGCAATTTTTTTTCAAATTAAAGGTTGATTATACTTGTTTCCCATGATCAGTGTTTTCTTGTTTTTTTTTAAATATATAAGGCTAGTTTGAACTTTTTAAAATTTTTATTTATTTATTTTTGAGAGACAGAGACAGTATGAGTGGAAGCTGGGGAGAGGTAGAGAAAGAGACACAGAATCCGAAGCAGGTTCCAGGTTTCGAGCTGTCAGCACAGAGCCCGACATGGGGCACGAACCTACAAACAGTGAGATCATGACCTGAGCTGAAAAGTCAGATGTGAAACCCACTAAGCACCCAGGCGCCCCAAGGCTAGTTTGAATTTTTAGCTGACCAGAGTTACTTTGTTTAAAAGAAGTACCAGAAGTTCCTATGTATTTTACTCAAAGAAGAGATCCATGTTTATGTTATTTACATCGCGATGTTTTCCTTTGATGAGCCTGAAATCTGGTGTTTATTACGCTTTCATGACTTACATAAGCTTGAAAATAAAGTCTCCTGGATCAGTGCCATCATGTTCCTGTCTGCTGTGACCTTGTTCTTGACCAGAACTCTGCTGTCCTCTCCCCCTGCAGCATGGGAGTCATTGTGCTGGAGCTGTACTGGAAGCATGCTCCTAAGACCTGCAAGAATTTTGCGGAGTTGGCACGTCGAGGTTACTACAATGGCACCAAATTCCACAGAATCATCAAAGACTTCATGATCCAGGGAGGTGACCCAACAGGGACAGGTATAGTTAGGCCAACATTCGTTTTTTTGGTTTTCGTTTTTTACTTTAATTTTATCTTAGAGCGAGCAGGGGAGAGGGGCAGAGAGAAAGAGACTTTTTTCTTAAATATTTATTTTCGAGAGAGAGAGTGTATGTGAGCAGGGGAAGGTCAGAAGGAGAGGGAGGCACAGAATCCAAAGCAGGCTCCAGGCCTCTGGCTGTCAGCACAGACCCCGACACAAGACTCGAACTCAAACCGTGAGATCATGACCTGAGCCGAAGTCAGACACTCAACTGACTGAGCCACCCAGGCGCCCTGAGACAGAATCTTAAATAGGCACCATGCTCAACAGGGAGCCCAATGTGAGACTTGATCCCACCACCCCAGGGATCCCTTGGCCCTCAGGGATCATGACCTGAGCTGAAATCAAGAGCTGGACATTCAACTGACTGAGCCACCCAGGCGCCCCACGCCAACATTAGTTGAATTAGGTGAAAGAGGGAAGGCTGATAGAGGAGCATGAGGGGAGGGAAAAATCAAGAATTTGGTTTTGGTTTTAGACACATTACATTTGAAATACTTTTCAGGTCTTCATTTAGAGATGTTGAGTAAGTGAAGGGGTAGGAGTGTGGTGTTCATGGCGAGATCTGGGATGGAGGTATGAACTTGGGAGTTAATGGGATTTATTAGTGAAATTGGTGATGCTAACATGAGTTTCAAGGCCCCTTGCTTCTCAGTCTGCATTTTTTTCGCTGCTAATTTCTGCTCTCACTCTTTTTTTTTTTTGCCTTTAATTAAATCTGATACTCTCTGTACCAGTCTTAATTTTGTTCTTCTTTGTCCTCTCAATTTTTCTCTATTTATCCTTTATGACCAGAGGTATTCAAGTTTTTAGTGCATGTGGACACATTTAAAAATACAGAATATATAGGAAACTAGAAAAAAGAACACAAAATCACTCATAAATATATTTCTTAAAGATTTTTTTTAAGTTTATTTATTTATCTTGAGAGCGCACAGGAGAGGCAGAGAGAGAGAGAGGAAAAAAAATGCCAAGCAGGATCCCCACTGTCAGTGCTGAGCCTGACATGAGGCTTGAACTCACAAACCATGAGATCATGACCTAAACTGAAACCAGGAGTCAGATGCTTAAGTGACAGAACCACCCAGCTGCCCCCTTCCTAAAGATTTCTAACCACTATTAATTATTCCTGCAACATCCCACTTCTCAGAAACAATTGATGTTAACTATTGGTGGACATTATTCTAGACATCTCTGTTTTCAGACACCTAGTTAAAAGGATAGATGAGGGGCGCCTGGGTGCCTCAGTTGGTTAAGCGTCCGGCGTCAGCTCAGGTCATGATCTCACGGTTCATGGGTTCGAGCCCCACGTCAGGCTCTGTACTGACAGCTCAGAGCCTGGAGCTGCTTCAGATTCTGTGTCTCCCTCTGTCTCTGACCCTCCCCTGCTTGCTTGCTCGCTCTAGCTCTCTCTCTCAAAAAAATTTTTTTAAAAAATGAGAAGGATGGATAAGTGGATGGATAACGAGCTAAACAGAGATAATTTCAAGACAATAGGCGATGTCATGCACATTACTGTTTTTAAAACCAAAAAACCATTTAATTTCGTATATACTTAACCAAAATATTGATTTCCTGCTATGAAAGATGAGGCAGTTAGTACTTAAATTTTTACCCATTCCTATTGTTTAGGAAAAGCTCAGTTTTGCCGGCATTCTGTGATGGGAAAAACCTGGTCCTTCCTGCGTATTCCCCCTGCATGTCTGACACCAAGGTAGGGAGGTTTACCACTCCCACCCCCACCCGCAGCACCAAGTGGGTGTCTTAGGATTAACTCAGTTCCAACATTATCTACCCAGAGGTAGCCTCAGGTCCCGCAAGTTAAGGCCCAGTCCCCACAAGATTGCCCCCCTTCCCCCCAGGCCCACTTTAGTCACAAGCCTAGGTTCCAGTAATCCCCTTTTTGGAGTCCATTAATTTGCCGGAGCGGCTCGCAGAACTGATGGAGATGTTTACCAGTTTATTAAAGGACATGATAAAGCATATAGACGAATAGCCAGATGAAGAGATGAATAGGGTGAGGTCCGGGAGGGTCCCCAGGGCAGGAGCTTCTGTCCCCGTGGAGTTGGGATGCGTCACCTTCCTGGAAGGGATGTGTTTGCTCACCTGGACTCTGTCTGAACCATGTAGTATTGGGATTTTGTGGAGGCTCCTTCATGGGGATGTAAGCAATCATTACCTCCGTTCCCAACTCCTCTCCCCTCTGAAGAAGCAGGGGTGGGGTGGGGGCTGAAAATTCCAAGCTTCTAGTCACGGCTTGGTCTTTCTGGGGACGAGTCCCCATCCAGGAGCCCACCTGCCTCATTAGAACAAAAGACGTTCCTAGTGCTCCTCTCATTTAGGAATTTCAAAAGGTTTCAGAAGCCCTAGTTCAAGGACAGGTCAAAGACCAAATATTAGAACAAGAGATGCCCCTAGTCTTCTTACGTAGGAAATTACAAGAGTTTTAGGAGTTCTGTGCTAGGAACTGAGGATAAAGAGAGAAATTTGTATCTCTTGTTACCTCACACCTACACTCCCTCCCTTGCCCTCGGTTTTTGTCATTAGTTTTATTTTTCTTGGTCATGAGAGGGCATTTTCCATTCTGTGCCTGATTCCCTCCTCTACAGTATGGGCTGTACATTTCAGAGGGTTCTGTGCTTTTCTGGTCACAGGGGCTGGAGGGCAGAATTTCCTGCTGATCGGTTTGTAGTACAAGTGCCAGAGGTGTTCTTTTTTTTTTTTTTTTTTTTAACTCTATCCAGTTTGAGAAGTTGAAAAAGACCACGATTGGGTGTTCTGTTCTCAGGCCACACTCGTTCCCTCAGCTCTTTTTCAACAAGTGTGCTCCGTTGCCTTCTGGTGCTAAGCATGGCTTTGGAGAATACGGAGGCCAGATTTACTCCTTCCTTCAGCTCAGGAGAAAGGTTTTGATTTGTATTTCTGAATATATTCTCTGCCCCTTGCTCTGACTTCCTAGTTCAGGAAACTAGTGATTGTTTTATGACCTTTACTTTTCACATATATTACATTTGTTTTATTTCTAAATCTTTAAATGTTTATTTATTTATTAAGAATCTTTTTTTTTTTTAATGTTAATTCGTTTTTGAGCGGGGGTGGACGGAGGATCCAAAGCAGGCTCTGCACTGACAGCAGTGAGCCCAGTGTGGGGCTCAAACTCACAAACTTTGAGATTCAGACCTGAGCTCAAGTCAGATGCTCAACTGAATGAGCCCCCCAGGCGCCCCCTATTTATTTAGAGAGAGAGAGAGAGAGCTCAAGCATGAGTGTGCATGCAGGGGAGGGGTAGAGAGAGGGAGAGAGAATCCCAAGCAGGCTTCACACTCGGCGCGGAGCCAGAAGCAAGGTTCCATCCCATGACTGAGAGATTGTGACCTGAGCCGAAATCAAGAGTCGGATGCTTAACCGACTGAGCCACCCAGGCGCCCGTATTCCATGCCTTTTGAGTGTGTGAGATGATGTTTTTCTGTTTTGTCCTGCATCCACTGAGATGATCTTAGACCTCTCTGCCTTGTTCAACCTCTGGTCCTGTCTGTTCTGTGCTTCACCGCACTGATTGATTTATCAGCACCGTATCGGGTCATTGGGCTCTCAGTCTATTTCCATAGCTCTGCAGTCTTTTCGCCTTATTTTGCTGATTTATTATCTTGTCTCTGAGCTCTTATTTCTGTTGAAGCATCTATACCTTGAGACAGCTGCGGAGAAGCCCTTCTTGACCTGTGTTTTCTCCCAGACTGAGTTCCTGAGGCGTTTTCTCTCTTCCAACCCCTCCTTTCGTTCTCTCCTTCCATTTGTTGTAATACGTTTGCATAGTTTCTGCGCCAGCTCTTGTCATCTTGCCCGTGCTCAAAGTATGTCGACACTGATGCTGTTCGTATCTTTTTTTTTTTTAATTGTTTTAATGTCTTTATTTTATTTTGAGAGACAGAGCAGAGATGGGCAGGGGAGGGGCAGAGAGAGAGAGGGAGACGCAGAATCTGAGCAGGCTCCAGGCTCTGAGCTGTCAGCACAGAGCCCGACGCGGGGCTCGAACCCACAGACTGTGAGATCATGACCTGAGCCGAAGTCGGACGCCCAAGTGACTGAGCCACCCAGGTGCCCCTGTTCGTGTCTTTTATTGGCTCAGATACGGTGTAAGTGGATTCTCTTTGTTGTCGGCTTCCTCATTCCAGGTGCTGGCTTGCTTTCTCTCCACTTTATTCTGGCCTGCTGAGGCAGAGACCTGATGCTGCGTGAGCACCTTCTGGGAGAGCCAGCCTCTGTTCTGTCTCCCCAGCTTCTATTGAAGCCCGGTCCCTGGAGACTTGGGGAGTCCCCTGAGAACTGCTGTAGTGGAGGAGAAAGATCCGCCTACCCTTTTTCATTCATAGCTGGGTCTCTATAACAAGAGAGATTAATGAGAGAAAAGCATACAAATCTGTTTGCTCTAAGTTTTGATGACACTGGAGCCTTGCTAAATGAAGACCCCTGGGCGCCTGGGTGGCTCAGTAAATTGAGTGTCTGACTGGATTATTTTGGCTCAGGTCATGATCCTAGCATCATGGGATTAAGCCCCGTGTTGGGTTCCATGCTGAGCGTTGGAGCCTGCCTAAGATTCTCTCTCTCTCTGTCTCTCTCTGTCTCTGTCTCTGTCTCTCTCCACCTCCTTCTCATGCTCTTTCCCCCTTTCTCTTAAAAAAAAAAAAATGAAGATCTGAAGAAGTTATATCTGAGTGTTTGGTGCTAGAGTAGAAATTTGTGGGAAAGTGCTAGGATGAAAGGGTCTGAACTAAATGTCGCAAACAGCAAGGCTTGTTTGTTCAGATTCCTCTTGGGGTCCTTCTGTCTTAGAAATGGGACGTACTTTTCCTCCAGGTATGGTGAGGGCATCTCTCTCATGAGGGCCTTAGGACCTGCTTCAAGGAACGTCAGAAAGTCCTTATACCTGATGTTTCTCAGATTCCTGCCATTTGAAATATTCATTGTGCCAAAGTGACGTATTTTGGGGTGGCTTGTCCTGACCCCCAGCATGGCCCAGTGCCCCTGGCCCCCCCACCCTCCCGCTCCCCTAAGGTGGCCGTGGCCGGTAGCCTGCCCTGCCGCTCCTGGCACGGGGGGTGCTCACCCACTTCTGTTGGCTTCTTGAAATTGGAGGGTATTTGTAAGGATTCTCTGGGTTCCGCACTCTTTCCTGCTTACTACTTCTAGGGAGTGCAGGCAGAAGCATCTCTCTTTCCTTGGCTTACTCTTCTCAGCATTTTCGTAGTACATTTGTTTCCTTTTTCTTTGATGCTGGTGAATTTGGGGCTTGGAAAAAATGGCAGTTCTTTGGGTTTTTTTGTCAGGTATAGGGGCGTCTAAGCCTGCCTCACTCCTCTTTCTTTATCTGAAAGTGGCCTGTCAGCACTTTGGTGTGCTTTCCTGTCTTCCTCCTCTCTCTTTCTTGTTACGAGATAAAATTTTAATTCCTCACGCCAGGTAACTGAGCGAGTCCATGATGAATGTACAAGAATTGGAAGTGACTCAGATGTGAGTGGCTCATGTCAGAGCTTCCCTGCATTTCTATAATCGTTTTTGCAATCCTTCATCATGTCACATTTCCATGATGCAATTTTAATGACTTTGAATCACTCAGAAGGTTTCCAAGTAATTGCATTCAGCCTCGAGTGTAATGAGCGATTGAGCTGGTGGGTCTGTGGTGGAAGGCAGACAAGGTTAGGCCCTCCTGGGTCACTAGTATGAACTGCTGGCTGATTAGGTCACACATTTTTTGCTAAATGTCTCAGGTGGACAGCATGAGGCACCCTGGGCTCTTCAGCAAGTCACTGTACTATTTCCATCCCTCACTGTCGCTCAGTCTGGCTACTCTGGAACTAACCTTTCACAGTCTTTCTTAAACACCTCTGCCAGGTGTTTTCTCAGTTCAGATACCTTTGCATTCCTGCTGCATTTTATTTATTCATTAAGTTTTATTTATTTATTTTGAGAGAGCGAGAGGGACAGAGAGAATCCCAAGCTTCGCACCATCAGTGCAGAGTCCCATGCAGGACTCGAACACTGTTAAGATCACAGGCCTGAGCTGAAGTCACGAGTCAAAATGTTTAACCCACCGAGCCACCCCGGTGCCCCACCTGCTGCATTTTAAACTATTTTTCCTCAGGGCGCCTGGGTGGCTCACTCGGTTGAGCGGCCAGCTTCAGCTCAGGTCATGACCTCACGGTCATGGGTTCGAGCCCCACATCGGGCTCTGTGCTGACAGCTAGCTCAGAGCCTGAAGCCTGCTTCAGAGTCTGTGTCTCCCTCTCTCTCTGCCCCTCCCCTGCTCGTGCTGTCTCTCTCTGTCTCTCAAAAATAAATAAAAAATTTAAAAAAATAAACTATTTTTCCTCTTTAAAATGTTTCTTGTTCTCATAACTATGCTGGCTTTTTTCTTAGCTTCCTGAACATCTTTTTTTTTATCTGCTTCTACCAACTTCTTCCCTTTCTCTCCCCCGTACAAGATGCGGCATCCTGTCAAGCTCTTCCTGCACTGCAGGCAGCCTCGCTGTGCTCCGGGCCGGCATGATCACGGTGATTAATTCTATGCTGATTGTGCTGCGCTCGCCCTCCCTCTGATTTCACGTCTCCTCTCCGTAGCCCCGGGAACACCGGAAATGTAACCTGTCGACCAGCAAGCTCATTGTTCATTTTATTCACTTGATGAAGAGCTGCTAAGAGCCTGCTGGGTATCCTGTGCTCTTCCGAGTCCCGGGAAGAGACTGAAAGCACTAGAAGCCAAGGCATTTTCTTCTACTTGCAGCCCTCCCTCTGTGCCAGGAAGACAAGATGGTTCCTATAAGAAACAACAATATGGGGGCGCCTGGGCCGCTCAGTCGGTTGGTGTCTGACTCTTGATTTTGGCTCAGGTCGTGATTCCAGGGTTGTGGGATCAAGCCTTGTGTTGGGCTCCACGCTGAGCAGGGAACCTGCTTCAGATTCTCTCCCTCTCCCTCTGCCCTTCTGCCCTTTGTCTGCTCTCGTTCTCTCCCTCAATCTGAAAAGAAAAGAAACAACTAGAAAGTAATAGAATACGCAATTGTATTATGGTGCACTCTGGGTTGTGTATATGACATAGGTTGGAATAATTCATAATAAGGGGAAAAGAACAGGGGAGTGGAATGAGCGTGGGATGGAGGCATCTTGTGAGGTGGGTCATGAAGGAAATGGAGAATTTTAACTCTTTGGAGGACAGGGAGAGGCATTTTAGATTTAGGAAGAAGAATGAGTAGAGCAGAGGCACGAGTGGCAGAGACGTGTCGAGTATGAACGAGAGCGCAGCCTCCCGGATGATGTGTCTCACGCGCTGGCCCGGCCCTGTGACATCATCTAGCCATCTCTCCTTGTCCAGGACAGATATGTATCCTGTGATCTGTGAGGTCCCTGAACTGCGTGTATAGGGGATGGATAAGGAGCACTTGTGAGCAGAGTGCACAGGGTGGCTAGAGATAGCATGGTCGATGAGATCAAACCAGTTCATGGAGACCCCCAGACAGGAATTCAGATTTGATCTAATATTATTCTGGAGCCATTTTGGGACTCTTGAGTCTGGGATAAGGAAAAGAAGGGAGGGCATTAAATTCAGCCAGAATAGATGGCAAGGTCATGGGTGTGGGGTGAAGGGCAGGGTCGTAGAGCCTGGAGGGCTTGGGGTCGAATCTCGGCTTCCTGTGACCACTTAATGTGGACACGTTGTGCAAGTTCGTTGAGCCTTCCTACCTGTAAATGCGGAGCGTGGCTGTGCGCGCCGTGTGGAGCCGCTGGGAGGCGGAAAGGAGCTGATGTCTGTAAAATGGTGAGGACAGTCTTGACACAAAATAGGAGCTTTAGGAAATGTTATTTATTATTTATTTTGATTGTAAACTTATGTAACACGTGTCTCTTGGCATTGCTCTAAGAGCTTGGGAGCCACTAGTAAAGAAGAAAGCCCTTGTGAAGTCCTCGTTCTAGTGGGGCAGACGGTGAAGAGCTATGTAATACGCTCTCGCTATCATGACAGATGTTACGCAAAGAAATACTGCAGTGAGGGGATCGGGCAGGAATTCTCAGCCTTGGCCCTGTTGACGTGTCGGGCTGGGAAATTCTTTGTTCAGAGGACTGGCTGACTGCATTGTAGGCTCTTCAGCTGCGTCTGTGACCTCGCCCTGCTAGATGCTAGGCCCCCTCAGTGTGACGACCTAATGTCTCTACACATTGTCCGATGTCCCCAAGAGGCAAACTCACCCTCAGTTGAGAACCACTGGAGTGAGGGAGGTGCCGTTTGGGGGAGACCTCACTGATCAGGTGCATTTGAGCAGAACTCTGAATGAAGTGAAGTGGTTCTGAGACTGTCAGGGGCAAGGACACCACAGAGGGCGTAGCAGTCAGAGGCCTTAGACCAGAGGATGCTTGGCAAGAAATAGCACAGACCTGCTGGAGTAGGCAAGGTGGGGGAAGAGTGGGGAAGGTAGCGGGACACCTGGCCACAGAGTCTCGTAAGTGGTGAAGACTTTGGATTTTGTCCTAAGTGCAGTGAAATGTCACCAGAGGATTTTGAGCAGAGCACTGCCGTGATGAGGCTTGTTTTAAAAGGATCCCCCGGACTTCCAGGTGGAGAATCAGCTGGCTTGGAAAAGAGGAGACAAGGCTAGAAGCAAGGAGACTGCTTGGAAGCTTTAGATGTTATCAGAACTAGAGGTTTTATTTATTTATTTATTTTTTTGTATTTGGACTAGCGTGGTAATGGTTCTGTTTGTTCTGGTCCTCTGGGAACCAGATGCTAAGACAGAGTTAGACATTCAAGGGATTGATTGGGGGAATGCCTGTGAAAGATAAAGGGGCAAGAGAGCAGGGGCTGGAAGGGGAGGTCCTCACACATCAGCGCAGGTCTAACCTATAGAAGGACAGACGGCAGAGGGGGAGGAGCCAGTAGAGGAAAGGGAGGAGCCACCAGTGAGGTGGGAGTTTAAGAAGGGTGACATCAGCTGTCAGATGCTGCTTGTGGAGCAGGCAAGGTGAGGCCTGAGGATTAACCATTGGATTTAATGGCATGATGGTCACTGGTGACCTTGGCAAGAGCCATTGTAGTGGAGCGGTCAGGGCAAAAGTCTGATCAGAGCACATTTAGAGGCAGGAGAGGCAGCCAAGACGCCAAGTGTTGACAGCCTTCTTGAGGAGTTTTCTTGTGAAGGGGTGCAGAGGAATAGGGGGATGCTTGGAGTGTTGTGTTTCTTTTTTTAAGACAGGAAATATTAATACATTTTTTTATTGCCAATAGGCACGATCTATTAGAAAGAAGAATTGATAGAGAGGGAGGAATTATAGTTGCGAAGTTCCATAAAGGGGAATGGGATCGATCAGGTACCTGGTGGTGGCAGTCATAGGAACAGTTTATTCGCACCATGCGTTCCTAAGGGAAGAAGGAAGGGAAGGGAAGGGGTTTGGTGGTGAGAGCCCGTGAAAGCTCTCCTCTGCCTTTGGTGTCATTAAAATAAGCAAAATTACACTCCGAGTGAGGAGCAGTGAGGGAGTGGTGGGGGTTTGCCGGGTGAGGAACTGCAAAAACCAAGGCGGGCCAGCTCCCAAGGTGAAGCATTAATCTGGTAATACTGTGTTTGCCTCGTGCTCTGTCCCGTGTGGCTTCCGTGCCCCGTCTCGCTTAGTTCCTACAATCCCGTGAGGCAGGGGTCCGACTACCATTCCTGGTTTTCAGACAAGGCCGCTGGGGCTTAGAGAGGGACATGTCTTGCTTATGGCTACACAGCCAGTAAGCGGTGGAGTTGGAATGGAAATGAATCTCTCTGGCCCCAGAGGCAAGTGAGGAAGAGAGGACTCCTGAGAACCTCAGGGCTTCTTGGAGAGACGTAGCATCATGTCCCACGTTAGATCTGGTGTCCGGCGTTTCCCTGGCAAGCCAGCAGCAGCTCCACCAATTAGCTCCCTCTTCTAAAGACTCTCTTACTAACAGCGATTTTATCGGTTTGGGACGCTTTTGGCTGCGCCTATTGGAGAGCTCAACTGTGCCGGCTTAAACGAAGAAAGCTTTTGTTTTCCTCACATAACAAGATGGTGGAAGGTAAGCAGTTGCAGGTATTGGTCCAGCTGCCTGGCAGGGTCGTCAGGGGCCTGAGCTTACTCTGTCTTCCCATTCCATCATCGTTGGTGTGTTGGCCTTGGATCTCAGGCTTGTCTTACGGCTGCAAGACAGCTGCTGCTGCTCCTGACGTTGCCTCTGCTTTCAAAGAAGGAAAATGGGGAACGAGCTCTGGGTGAAAGATGAAGGGGCGTGTTTGTCCCTTTTTATCAGGGGAGCTATAGCTTTCCCAGAAACCCTACTCAGGAGGCTTCTGTTTATATATCAGTAAGTCAGAACTGGATCATCTGACCACACCTCACTGCAAAAGGCACTGGTCAGTACCTGCGCTTCTTGTCCCTGAGGTTGAAGAAGGCCATGGAGAAGGGGTTAGAGCAAGAGTGAGAGCAGCTGACCTGCTGTTGGATGCTCTCTTGCCAGAGGGGAGGTTTTGCAGGGTTTGGTCAGTCTCCTCCTGGTGGCTGGTGCCCCAGGCAGGGCTTTCACGTAGGCCTCTTAATGGGCCACTGGCTCACCTGTGCTGCTTTGGGGCTGGCCCCCTCCGCTGTGGCATGGGAGCCATGGGGTAAGTAGCACCAAGTGTGGTCATCTTCGAGACTGCTCTGTCTTCGAGGGGCCACTCCAGTTCACCGTGGGGTCTTCCTCCAGGCAGTGGGCAAGAGGAGACATCAGAGGGGTCTTGGGGATAAGGAAAGATTTGTTTACAGCAGAAGCACAGGTCATAAAGAAAAAGATTCTGTGCAGCAGAAAGAAGACCCCATAAAAGTGATAAAATTTCATCCACTGAAAGTATTTTCAAAAGCATTAACTGACCAAGGATTAGTGTCCAAAATACTAATCCTAATAATGTACAAGTTATATACATATTTATATGTATGAATTATATATGTGTGTGTGTATGAATGTCAAATCACTTGGTAGATAATTGGCTGTTCACAGAGGACAGCTAAATGGCCAGTGAACATGATGTTACGCACACCTTCAAGGAAATGCAGAGACTGATGGACACTGCTCAGACTGAGGAGGGTTAGGAAGTCTGGCTGAAGCACGTAGGGCAGTAAGAGTGAGCGCTGTGGGTGGGGGTGCGCACTGGGGCCCCCCAGGCAAGCTGTTCGGGGAAATCTGGTAACGGGGAAGTGCTCAAGCCGCCACCCTGCCTGTCCTCCACGAGGCGGAGCCCTGAGAGCCCCCTGCACGTGGGAGAGAAGCCTGAGAATGGTCACTGCAGCGTGGTTTACGGCAGCAAAACCATGAGCACCATCCAGACGCCCATGGACCTGAGCAAAGAGAAGAGCGGTGTTACACTCGCAGTTGGAACGAATACTCCAGAGAGCTGCGTGGAACGGAATGGATAAATACCACTTACAGTGGCGGACAAAGAAGAGCTAATGGGAGAAGAATACATGGACTGTTATACCATTTATATAAACTGAGAAATATGCAAAGCAACAGTACATTTTTTTAGGGACACGTACCTAGGTCGTAAAGAGGAAAATGCACAGAAGAGACAGACTCCTGGCCGGCATGGTGGTTCCTGGAGAGGAAAATGTGATTCTTTGAAGGGGCTGGGGGGTAGGTGGGGGAGGCAGGCGCAGCGGGCAGGGAGTGGGTGCCTGGGGTCCTTGACAGGATTGGCCACACTCTTCCTGAGGGAAGGTACGTTTGCTTGTCCCATTACTCCTGGTCTCTTTTATATGTCTGAGACATTAAATACCTTGAATAAATGTTGAAAAGAAGGGACAGAAGAGGAAAAGAACTTCCAGAATACAGAGTTTACAAAACAGATCAGGGGCACCTGGGTGGCTCAGTTGGTTAAGCGTCCAACTTTGGCTCAGGTCATGATCTCACGGTCAGTGAGTTTGAGCCCCGCATCAGGCTCTGTGCTGATAGCTCAGAGCCTGGAACCTGCTTCGGATTCTGTGTCTCCCCCTCTTTCTGCTCCTCTCCTGCTCGAGCTCTGTCTCTGTCTCTCAAAAATGAATAAATGTTAAAAAAAAAAAAAGAAAAACAAAACAGATCAGTGCCCGACTCCATGGACTAGGTACATGGCAGCATTGTGACTGCAAAGCTTCCAAATTGTCAGCGATCATTGGCATCTGGGTAGCCTGTTCTGCACCAGAAAACTCTTTAATCTCGGCTGTCCCCCTACTGTCTCTCCCCTATTCCACATGCCCAGAGGAATGTTTTGATTGGAATTCTCTGTCTTTGTGACATTTTGTTGCAAATCCTACTGGGTTGAATTCCATTATGAAAAGATAACATATTATGTGTAAATGGTGCCTTAGAGACCCAAACTAGTTGCAACTTGTCAAACTGCCCAGTGAGTACAGAGGACTCCCTGCTCTTTCCTCTCTCTCCTTCTAATGACCTGGCTTCCTCTGTGACTCTTGATCGGCCCATCCGTTCACCCTCTTCGTGTTCTTGATGCCATTTACATGATGGCTTTCAGTTCCTAGAGGGCAGGGGTCCTGAGGTTTCGTCCTGGCAGCCCTCGGCCTGCAGGGATCACTCTTAGAAGGCTCAGCCTGCGATAGCCCACTACTGAACTTCACCCTCCGTTTGCTCACTCAAGCCCTGGATTTAGGGCTTCACCACAGTTTGCCCCCATGGCCTATGCTTTTATATTCAGCCCTAGCACTAAGCACCCCCGCCACCCCTAGCCTCAGGCAGGGACCTTGCCTCTGTAGTGTGAGGTAGTATATCGGTCACATGATTGCTGTTTAGAAGTATACCAACAGGCTGCAGTTGTTGGAACAAATTTTTACAAAGTTCGTAGCTGGGTACTTTCCCAGAAGCATAGGCTGTGTGGGCCTGGCGGGAGGTTTCCTTGAGTCTGTTAGGGTCCACCCCCATTTCCTCTTTGCACGAGAAGTGTTTTCTTCCAGAACCAGGGGCTATGACAGGCTCTCAGTGGTGGGACACCTAGAAGGTACGACAAGGGATTTTCTCCATGGAAACACCGTAGCTGGTCCCAGGGGCCTGGGAGGAACACGGCGCTTTAACATCCTACTCTCACGGCAGGCTGTAAAAGGGAGTGCGCTCGCTGGTTGGGCTGTTTTCTGGCTGCCGGGCCAGCAGAGTAGCTGATCACTCCAGTGGTCACCTTGTTCCAGGCTCTTTTGTCTTCGTTGTTCAACTTGGAGAAACCAAAGTAGTTCGGTGAGTCCTATTTTTTTGCCAAATAGTTGATTAGGTGAGTTGCCTCCTCTTAGGACATTTTTTTTTCCTTAGGGAAAATCATATTTATTATATCATTTTGCTCTAAGAACAGAACCTGGGTACACAGCACCACACTCTTGGGGACATACTATACATGGCATATGGTGGTGATGATGTTGCTAGCGAATCATTCCTAATTTCATGTCTCTTCCTAATCTCCTCGTGATGCACCGCTGCTCCTCTCCACGGACTCTGCCTGCTGTGATATTATTCCTTTCTGCCACATTGCCACTTTCCACTCTGCTTTCCTTAGGCTGGTTATCTTTGACTTAAATGAATGTTATTTTCCTTCATCTAGGTTAAGGACAGCGAGTAGCTCTTTAATTCTTGTGCCATCTCTGACCCATTAAACATGGCTGCCGAGGCACCTGGGTGGCCAGACAGTTAAGTGTCTGATTTCGGCTCAGGTCATGATCTCATGGTTCGCGAGTTCGAGCCCCGCGTTGCGCTGTGTTGACAGCTCAGAGCCTGTAGCCTACTTCCAATTCTGTGTCTCCCTCTCTTTGCTTCTCCACCACTCATATTCTGTCTCTCTCTCTGAAAAATAAAATAAAACATTAAAAAAAATGGCTGCCCACAGTTCTGAGTTGGTAGGCTGCCGAGGCAGGTCAAAGCTCAGCAGGGAGGAATGGTGATCAGTTAGCAGTGTCTGACGGGCACAGGGTTAAGGCTTGGGGCACTCCTGTCTAAAAGAGTTAAAAATGAAGAAATCTCTTAAGATAGCAAATTATAAATGGCTAATTTGTAGATGGTTAGATTATAGGGAGACTTTAATGTTCTTTGATGATATTCTGTGCTTTCTGCATATTTGATAGGGAACATGTATTACTTTAATAAGCAGGAAAAAACACTCTTGGTGTTATTTTGAAAAGTCACCCCTTGCCTGAATGACACCAGTGATTTGAATGCGTTGTGTCTGTGCTGGACTCTGCTGCCGCGCTCTGTAGTTGCAGTGTACCTAGCATCGGCCAGACATGCTCACCTCGCTTTTCTTTCCTGTACTCAAAGAGTCTTCTGACCCCAGGCCATAGTTCTTGCTCTGAGACTGATCGGCCTCTTGTCTCCTAACCCGGCAGGTCGGGGTGGTGCATCCATCTATGGCAAGCAGTTTGAAGATGAACTTCATCCTGACTTGAAATTCACAGGTAAGTATGGAATCCGGCTGGACTGGGTAGGAAGAGGGAGTGGACTTTAAAAGCTTACCCTTGGCTCTGATCCAGGGCGCGTGCCTGACACCGTGGCATGGTGCCACGTCACTGCCCCACTGCAGCGTCACAAAGGGCCCAGGTGGATTAGAGAAGGTGACACCTCTCTTGGGCTCCTGAGCAATTCAGTGCTGGCCTGAGTGTTCTAGCCTCTAATTGTTGAGTGTTGCTGTCGTAAACTAGGAGTTGTGTTTATATACTATACATCTGTAGTTCTGTACTATGTCTAAGGTCTGTGTTCCTCAGAGAAGCAGGGGACCTTGCTGGGATTTGGGGGGGGGAATCAGGAACATGGCCAGCAGTTGGTGGAGATCATCATGGCTAGAGAAGCTAGGGAGGAGGTGGAGACGAGGAAGATGAGGTTGTTGGGGTGGTGCAGTGACGGCCTTCGTGTAAAGGCGGAGCGCCTGCCCTCGGGAAGAATGTTTGCATCCGTGGTTGGTGACTGCGGCTGGAACAAAGTCTGGGGTGCTGTGACACGCTCCAGGCCGGGCCTTTGGGGTTATTCATACTCTCTTCCTTTCTCCCACCAGGGGCCGGAATTCTTGCAATGGCCAATGCAGGGCCAGACACCAATGGCAGCCAGTTTTTTGTGACCCTGGCCCCCACCCAGTGGCTCGATGGCAAGCACACCATTTTTGGCCGTGTGTGCCAGGGTATAGGAATGGTGAACCGAGTAGGAATGGTGGAAACTAACTCCCAGGACCGCCCTGTGGACGATGTGAAGATCATTAAGGCGTACCCTTCCGGGTAGGCTCGCTGCTGTCTTGGGCACGCTCAGGCCTTCTGAGATGGCCCCAGCAAACCAGCGTCCGCGTGACCTAGAGGGCCACATACTTAAACTTCATTTGGGCCTTGCAAATCACAGAGCTAAGGAGACCTAGGGTCTTGGGTGAGTTAGAGATGGAAGTATATTTTTATTTTTTTTAATTTTTAATAATTTTTCTAAATTTTATTTGAGAGAGGGAGCGCGCTCGCAAGTGGGGGAGGGGGCAGAGGGAGAGAGAGAGAATCCCAAGCAAGGGATTACCAGTGGCCTTTAGCACAGAGCCCAATGCAGGACTCGATCCCACCAACCTGGGATCATGACCTGAGCTGAAACGGGAGTCGGGCGCTCCACCGCCGGAGCCACCCAGGCACCCCAGAAGTGAAGTGTATCTTAATGGGATACTTCTTTCCTCTTCCCCGGGTGCCTAGGATGACAGGGCATTTACAGAAATGCTCGTAAGCGATCATTCACAGGGACTGCTTGTTGGAAATCAGCACACCGCTCCCCTCCCGTGTGTGTCTGTTCTGGTACACTTGGAACAAACTGAAGCCGACTCTGTCATTCCGTAGTGCCTAACCAAACCTCTTCCTGCAGAGATCTATATTCTGGCCTACACTGCAGTCCTCAGTGGCTGACAGCCACAGAATCCAAAACCGAGTAGTGTCTATCAGCCTTCTTAACTCGGTGTGCTCCCCGCTTCAGTCTCCTACACTTGTTCTTCCAGGGAGTGTACGCGTCTCTATATATATTTTCCCTCCAAAACTAGAACACCAACACTGCTGTTTCCGGCACTTCGACATCCCACGCAAAGCCACATTGGACTTTTGCCAAATGAAAAATGCATCCAACAATCAAGTTTCTAAGAAGGTGTCAAGCGGGGAATGATAATGTGTAATAATCGAGAAAGGAATTTATGAAAAGGAAGCAGAGACAGAGACCATTTTTTCCCCAGGAAGAACTGGCAGTGAGCATAAGGGTAGCCTATGACTTCTCCCTGAGAAGCAGTGTGGTCATGAAGGAGAGGCACCGCTTTTTTTTTTTTTTTTTTTTTTAACCTAGGACTAGAGAGACTGGCTAAGAGAGTTTGTATGTTTTTTAAATCTTCCTGATTTTTTCTATGGGGGTTGGTAACAGAAAGGAAGTTAACACCTATGTAATACATAAAAGCTTCCGAAATAAAGTGCCACCGATGGTTGAAATTGCTGCTGTGGTCTGATTGTAAATACTATGTGAAGTTGTAACACCCATTTTAACCTGTGACCCTAGTAATGGACTTCTAGTCAAGAGCAGGTCTGACTTTCAAAAGGCAGCATCTAAGGAAGAATTTAAGCGCTACCCACTGGCATTCCCGAGTGAGATGGGAGAGTGCGGATTAGCCGGGTGGACGCGCTGAGGGACCTGAAGCATCCCTTGAACTTGCAGGAAATCCACCTTCATGTTACGGACCCGGAGGCGGTATATATTATGGCTTCCTTAAATGGGTAGCTCCCTGATGGAAGAGGGGATTGGAACTTGTAATTTTCTTCCTTGTCACTCCATAAATTTTGGAGATGATGATTTACTTTAGGGAATGACCAAAAAGTTCTGTTCCCCAAGCCTTCCCCACCTTCGGCCTCTTCCTCCATGCTTCTCTTTCTTTTCTCTCAACAAAAAAGCAAAACCCAACAACAGATGATATAAATGACTATTAACTTTTCAGAGATGGTGTTGGGCAAAGTGCTGTTGTCCTAGACTCTGGGGAAGTAGAAACTTCTTTTGGCCTGGACTGGGCAGACATGATTGGGTCCGCCTCCACGAGCAAAGAATGAGACACCCATCTGCTTGCCTCCCAGAATAATCCTGAGTGCCCGTTTTTGCCCAGGTCATGGGAGTGGTGGAAATGGACCACCGGTACTCAGCGAGGGAAAGAAGGACCTGAATACAGTGCACTCAGCACACTTCACCACACTTAGGAATCACGGGGGGAGCCTGCCAGAAAGCAGATCAGGATCCAGCATCTGGTTAGAGATTCTGCGTTTCTGTCCGGCTCCCCGGAGATGGTGACTGCTGGTCCAGGCCTCACACTCCGAGTAGTCAGATCTCAGAGGTCATGTTTGTCCAACCTGACATTGGGGCCGGGGGAGATTTTCCTAAGCACATGGGACAGTCCGCGCCATAACCTGATCTGCCTGCCTCCTCAACCCATGGTGGCCTTGGAAGAGTGAAGAGATTCAAAGCACAGGATGAACATTCACTGCCTCTGGCTTTGGCCGTGGAGATTAAGCTTTGAGAAACGGTGCCCTTCTGCCTTTTATTCCCACTTTCACCACATTGTGGATGTCAGACCGCGGTGACGGCACAGAGTCCCTTTGTAGGCACCAGAGTGGGTCAGATGGTACAGCTCATAGACCTCTCAGAAGATGGCTGAGGAGAGGTCATTGGCAATTGTGTTGTTGGAGGAAAAGGGCTCTGGGACCAGACTGGTGTTCAGATCCCAGCTTCACCACTTGGCAGCGGTGTGAAGACCAAGTTTGCTAAGCTCTCTGTGCCTTAGTTTCCTCCACAGTAAGACGAGGATGATGGCCCTGGCCTCATAGAGTTATTAATGAACTTAGAACAGGTGATCTGGAAAAAGCACCAGCATTTAGAAAACAGCTACTGTCATCACCAGTGGCCCTCAAAGCCACCTCTCCCCTCTCCTGCCTTCCATCCCTGTGCCATCTTGTACAGCTCCTCCCTCCCGCTGGGCTAGCCTCCCAGAGAAAAGACATCTCATTCCCCGCTGGGAGCCCCCTCAGCACCTTATGCAATTCTTTGAAGTTATTGCTAAATGAATCAATTTTAAAATTGTTCTCTGTCAGGAAAAGATTAAGATCCATTTGCTGAAATAGCTTCTCTCCGTCTCCAAACCCAGACTTGAGCTGGCATAGCAGCAAAGCCTTTCACTAAGCCCTCTGGAAGTCCTCAGCTGGATTTATTTTTGGACTGTGTCTCCAGAAGATGTCAAAATAGCTTTCCCCACACAAGGGAAAAGATTCCTACCCCCCCCCCCATCCTCGAGCCAATCTGAGACGTCACTGTGGCCCCTTCTGGCACCACATTCTTGCAGCGTGTGGAGGAGGAAACATTGAAAAGCACATTGGTTTGAGTGGTGGAATTTACTGCCTACAAAGTGCTTTGTGGCCTCAGAGCCTTGTTGCCCATAGAGCAACTTTGGGTAAAAACCCGGGTAGGGATTTTCGGCAACATTCTTTTACAGACATGAGAGAAGCAGAGTGCAGGGGAAGAGAGCATCTTAGGTTCCCACTCAAAGGTTGGCTTGGTCTGATTTTAGAAACTGGATCCTCCTTTTTTCTTCCAGATAATTCTCGATCCCTAACTGCACCCGAAACCACAGATGGCCAGTTGGGGGCAAAGTTTGTGGATGGAAAAATGTGACCTTTGGCAAAGCACTTTGCCTGTGGAAGTTGGTTTCCTTATTCATCAAGCGAACAAGTAGTCCCCTGTTAGCCCCAAATTTCTGAATCTAGGTCATTCTGAGAAGATTCCCTTGGTTGCCAAGTTTCCATTTAGCATGCTGTTTTGGAAGTTTGCCACTAGGGGTTGCTGTGAATACAGTTTAGCCTTGCTTCCGAAGGAAAGGCCTACCCGTGCCTTTCCCGATTTTACTAAGCCCAGCCTGCCACCCCTTGGATGTGGGAAACCGGCAACTATTCGGACTGCAAAGGGCCAGAAGTGAGATGTCAGCCTGGCACGAAGTCTGTCTGTTGGTACATGCCGACCAACCCTCTTTCCTGTCTACTGGACTAGATGGAAGAGAAGCCCACCGAGCATGGTAAGATTGGCCGAGTCCTTGTGACCACAGGGCCTGGTTCTCTAGCATGCTTCATTAGAAAGGGCCAGTTCCCTCTTATATTTGGCTTCACAGTTGAATTCATTCATTTAGTAAGTAATCCTGGCACCCCTTTTCTGCCCAATAACAGCAAATATTTTCATAGAATCAACGTCAGCCAAAAGGAAGCTGAAAATGAAGTTATTGCCCTTGTTCCATGCCCTGTGGAAGCTTCTTATTTGTATTTTTCTCCCCAAATCAGCCCCTAAAGTTGCAAACTGGAGACCAAAGGTAAGTAGCCCAAAGCCTTGGCCAGAGTCAATGAATAGGATAGATACCTGGTCCAGGGTTGCATGACTAGTAAAAGGCCAGGACTAGGACTTGAACTTGGGAACTTCTGGTCCCAAGTTCAGCCCTTTTCTCTCCCCTTCTGGCATACCGGGGAGAACGATGACCTATGGAAGAAGAGAAAGGTCCTGTGGCAGGGCATAGGTTGGATCCTGAATCTCTGGCTGGCCAATCTGCGGCATCGTAGGGTGTCCCCCGGCCGAGCTGGCTGGGAGGCTCCGGGCTCAGCTGTCTCGAAGCTCCTTCCCAGCAGCCTGAAGCAGGCCTGGGGAGGCACAGCAGCAGGGAAGGTGGCGGGGAGGGAACACAAATGACCCTAATGAGTGCGTTTATTGGATCATAACTGTATTAGCCTCACAACTCAGCGGAGCTCACAGAGACCACTTCTCTCCATGAGGATCCAGCCACGGCTCCATGAAAAGCCGCTGGCCCACGTGTACCTGTGGGGAGGCTCCTGCACGGCAGAAGCAGCGGGGTGGGAGGAGAGGCAATATTTCTACTTCCTCATTACACTGACAGGGAAAACGGCCATTTCACATTCATTGTAGAAGAAAAAGTCCCCAAAGGAAAGGGAATCCGAGGTTCACAATTGTCTTTTTGGCAACATTCAGCTCTAAGATGTTCTCTTTGTGCCTTCCTTTTTGAAAGCATTTGTGATGCTGTTTAAGATCAAACAACAGTCAGGAAGGAACTTGTGTTTGGGGAACATACTGGGTGCCAGATGCTTTACACGTATTACTCCACTGAAACACTCTGAAGGCTCAATAATGAACAAGGCTCAATAATGTCCCATTCAGAGGCATCCGTTTCAGGGGTGAAGGCTCCACTCAGTTGGCTGGGCCTTGGCGGGGCCGAGCTTCAAGCCGGGGGTCTGGTCTCTCCCTCTGCCATACGCCAAACTCCCACAGCGACGGCATTTCCCTTGGTTCCCTCCTCCTTCGACTCAAAACAGATACGCACAGCACACTGGTTTTCAAGCCAGGCCACCGGGTGACCGTGGCAGCTTCCTTCCCAGGCCTCCATCTGTAGAATGAGGGGCCCAGGCTAAACCCGCTCTGCTCTAAACTTCATTGATTTGATGATGGTGTCTTTCTCCCCCAGTAGTTCACAGCACCTCCTTATCCAATTAGAATCTCCTACCCAACTTGGAGGGGATGGAGCTAGGGCTGCTTGAGAAGCAGAAGTGCAGGGAGGGGTTCAAGGTCACAGCATGAATGGAGAACGTGGCCCCCAGGCGTGCACGCAGGCAGCCTGTGAGAGGCTGTCAGCAGCAGCTCCCGGCCCCTGACACCTGAGCCTCACCCTGGCTCCTGATGGAATTATCAGAGATCAGGAAACACATACTTCCCGTAATCAGGGCAACTTTTCTTAGCCAGTGGTGGAGGAGGCAAGACGTGAGGGGTGTCTGATGAGCTCCTTGCCCAGCGCAGGGTCTAGAGTGAATAAAACCCCGGGAAACCACAGCCGACAGCTGGAGAGGCAAGCAGGCAAGCTCCAGGGGCAGGGCCGCTGGGACTTGAGCTTCTGCACATAGCCAGGCTCATGGCATTTCGTGCACGTTCCAGTTCTCTCCAGCAGCCGGGCAGGCAAACACAGGCAGCTTGGCATGAAAATTAATTTAGACCTTAAAAGAAGTGTTTCGTCTTCAGTGGCTTTTCAGGCCACTCCAGCACAGGTACAGCAAGGGGGAGATGCCAGGGAGCAATGGTGACAGAGAGTAGGAGGGCTGGGATGAAACCGCAGCCTTGAGCCCATCAGCCTGAGGTAGGGAGGGGCAGAGGGTCCTGAGGCAGAGGCAGACCCTCCCAGCACCAGGGTGGGGGAGAAGTGAGGGGGATTTCTGGGAACAGAAGCCTTGAGGCCACCCAGGTACAAGTCCAGCTATCCTGATCGTCACCGAGGCCTGAGCCTGCTAATCAGGAACGCACCAAGTGTGTCAGTAGGAGGTTGGGGCTTTAGGGAGGGACACAGTAGGCTTTTAAGCTTGTGAAGAAATGTGAGGATTCACTCTCCATTTCCCAAGATGCTCAAACAAGAGGAAATGGGCTTACATCAAGTGGAGAGAGAGTTCAAGAGGCCTGGAGCAGACTGACTGACTGGTAGTAATGTATTCAAAATGTAATTAAGTCCAGTGAAGAGAAAGGGATGCTGAAGCCTAGGAAAGGCCACGCTGTAGAGGACCCAGGTCCTAGGCTGTCAGGGCACACCCCCTGCTAGTGGGGAGAGGAGAGGGGGAAAAATCTACCAAAGAGAAGAGTTTTGGAGGTTCAGTGGAAGGAGAAACAGCCCGGTTGGGAGAATCTAGTCTAGCTTCTTGGAAGAGAGTACCTGAAAGATGGGTAGGACTGGGCATAGCAGGAGGACAGGCCGGGGCATCAAGTGTTACTGGTTCTGGTTGGGTATCAAAGCCCGGCAGTGGGGGGCGGGGAGATGGACAATCGCCTTGGCTTTTATTGCAGAAGGTCCAGAGATGGCACATTTGTGTTTATCGATCAACAGAAAGTCAGAAGGACCCATCTCTTACCTGAGAGAAGATCCCCAAGACTGATTCTAATCAGAGCTCCCATGAGGTTTTGTTTCTAGTTTCTGCTTATTGGCAGAACAGCCTTGGGCAAATCTCTTCCCCTCTCAAGGACTCCGTTTCCACATCTATAAAGTCTAGGTAAGTTGAATTATCTTTCAAGTCAGCAGCACTGAACTTTCTAATATCACAACTCATAATACCAAGTTAGGGGCACCTGGGGGGCTCAGTCGGTTAAGTGTCTGACTTCGGCTCAGGTCATGATCTCGTGGTTCGAGGGTTTGGGCCCCGCATCAGGCTCTGCACTGGGGGCGTGCAGCCCGCTTGGGATTCTGTCTACCTCCCTCTCTCTCCACCTCTCCCCCACTTGTGTGCACTCTTTCTCTCTCAAAATAAATAAACTTAAAAACAATACGATGCTAAATACTGGATTAAATATGGGGGCGTGGGTGATAGACAGGGTGAGAAGTGCAAGGGTCAAGGCCCTGAGCATAGATCATATGGGACAGACCGATGAGGAGTTGGGGACCTGGGCCATGTTGGCGGATATTGAGGCTCCTGGTCAGGCCCTGAGTGAACTGGAAGGAGGTGACATGGTGTTGGGCAAAGAAAGGGACTTTGTATCCTATCGTCATTTACCTGTGTGAGCTTGGGCAAGTTAAAGTACTGAACTACTCCAGCCCTTGGCTTCCTTACCTGTAAAATGGAGGGGATAATGCCCATTATTCTATGGATTTCTAAAACATGAATTTAGAGTGATTGCTCCAACCCCACTGGACAGCTTTTGAGGAGACAGGGTCTCCCTCATCTCCATCTCCCCGGTGATGAACTAGCCGAGCTACTTTGTGTGCTAGTTTGGCACGGGAGGAGTATTTGCCAAATGGGACAACAGCATCATGGAATTAGTGTGAGGGTTAAATATGTGACAGATGTTAAATTCTCACCATGACGCCCGTTACATGGCAGGTTCTCTGTAAAAAATCAAATATATAAACACCCCTTCCCTTCTCTGGGTTACTGGCCAAGGGGCCCAGAGATTCTTGAGCTGACAGTAGTCAGTTGAATTAATTATAGATGCTCAATAAATGTTTGCTGGACAGAAGGCAAGATGAGACGTGTGCGGTGGGAAGACCCAGGCCCTGTTTGGGACCTCTAGGTGGAAGCCCAGGGTTCGCATGAGTGAGTCGATATTTCAGAGGCAAGGGGCAGACTTTTCAGTTAGTCCTTTGACCTGCAATGTACTAGACGCTGTGGGAAGTCCTTGTCTGCATAAAACTTATATCCTGGTGGGAAACAGACAAGGACAATGCTCTAAGGGAAAATAAAGAGGGTCCGCAATGAGAGTAACCAGGCACTGTGTTAGGTAGCGTGGCCAGGGGCCACTGGGGCAGATACCTGACGGACTGGGCCAAAGGTCCTGAGACGAGTGGCAGGGCCAGTGAGGCGGTCGGTGTGGCTGGCATGGGGTCAGTGAGGTGAAGAGAGAGGGGATGAAGTCAGAGAGGTCACAGGGGTGGGGTGGGGGGACAGAGCCCACAGCCCTGTAAAGTTCTTTCACTGCAGAGTGAGCGGGGGGGCCAGGGGAGGACCTCCAGCAGAGCACCACAACTTGACTTTGGTTTCAGGTCAAACCCATGCTGCTGTGAAGATTCTGGTGGCTAAACTGTAAGGGCCGGGAGGCTCCCCTCACTTGGAAAATCATGAGTGGCTGGAAGGAAGAAGAGAGCAGGAGAAGTGAGAGGAAGCTGGTGCCCACTGGGCCACCACAGACACCAGGGCAGGGAAGTGTGGGGGAAGTGGGTCCGAGGGCCAGAGAGGCTGCTGGGCTATGGCTGCGGAAGGGTCTGGGGCTCCTCTTTGCCCATGGACCCAGCTAGCTGGCACTATGATCTGGGGAGAAGGAGGGGAGGGGCAGTGTGGGGTTCCAGCTGAAAAGGTATGGCACCCGGCCAGAAGACTGTCACCCTCCGGGAGGAACGGCGGCTGGAGGTGTGTGGACTCTGTGGCCAGCTTTTGCCTCCTCCTCTACCCCAGTAGAACATGGCTTCTCCCCACACCTCAGGCAGGTCCTCACCGCTGAGGAGTGACCTTGCTGTTGTTGGTCGAGTTTCCCATTGAGGGAAGAGTTCAGTTGACCTTGAGTGCATCCTTCTCCCTCTCTAAGCTTCTTAGTGAAAGAAGGGGCTGAACTAGATGGTCTCCAGCCCAGCCCAGCCCCTTCTAGCATTTCTGTTAATGGCTGGAATCAGACACTACATCTCTCCCACTTCCTTACTGCCATGGTGGTTTCAGGTTGCTGTCATGCCCTCTGTCTTTCCTTTTCTCTCCAGGGCTGCCATGTATGGTAGTGGAGGGCATTCAGTGCACAAGGACACCTAACCAAGGGAGGAAGTAGAGGCTCAAGCCCAGCCCATACTCTGCTTAACAAGCCATGGGCCCCATCTGGCTTAGGGTTTCATTTCCCCAGAGTAAAGAACACATTTTTCTAGTCTGTTCAAAGGTGCAGTATGGGCAGCCCCCACTGCCCCATCCCATGCAGAGTCCTTCTGCTCCGACCGTCACCAGTCTCCAACAGGGCAGATCGGAGGGCGGCATTTACACAAAGTGTACAGAGAGGGTGGACAGCAGCTGTCTCCTCTGCCTCCTAAACCCCGTGGTGCTTTTCCTCTCCTTATCAATGCTGCAAGTTGCCTCTCGAAATTGCTTTGCCGTCATTAACACCGCGGAGTAGGTCAGACGAGCGCGTGTTTGCAGTCTTAGATGGCAAGGGCAAAGCGCTGATGCTGACTATTCCAGATCTTCTGGGCATGGCCTTTCCGTGCTCACAGTTCTTAATCAGAGGGACGTGCGTTGGTTACGTGGCGGGGTGGGCCAGGGCCATGGTGGGTTCTGATGTGGCTGCCCGGCCAGGACAACATGTCCGTAGCACCTGTGGGCCTGGGGCTAGCTTCCCGGAATGTCACAGGTGACCTCAGTAGAAGAAATGGCCCATCGAGTGGCTTGGCTGCTGGCTGCTCTCCAACCATCAGCCATTCATTTGAGCAAGGACGGTGAGCATTTTGCCCTGGGCCTGACCAGCAAGTTTTGTGTTCTGGGGCTCACTCTGTTGGCCACGTAGCTGAGGGGTGTCTTCCAGACCACCCCTCCTTCGGTGTCCCCTTCTGAAAAAGGAGGAGGAGGAGGAGGAGGCCAAGAACGGTGGCCTCGCATCATGGCCCCTCACCGCCTGGCCTCATGTTCTCCCCCCCGCTACCTTCCCCCTGGGCTCCGGCCACGCCGCAGCCTCCCTCTGGCCCTTGATCATGCTGGTTTCCTGCCAGGAGTGCCTGCTCAGCCTCATCCTTGAGGCAGAAGCTCATCATCTGTAGCAGCCGCTGTCCCTGCGCTGCCCTGACTAACCATGTGCCCCTGCCCCACATCAAGCCGCCAGCACCTGCGTTTCTGTGCCTGAAGCTTTCCATGGCCTCTGGAACCTGCGTTTGCCCCCATGTGCTGCTGGTCAGGCCGGAAGTGTCAGGGAATCCCCCCCCCCCCCCAAACAGGAACCCTCAGCCACCCAGCCAACACCTGACAAAAGGTGGTGTGTACAGCCCCCTGCTCCCTCGCCCCTCTGGGGGGTGTGTTCTGCCAGAGCCCTCAGTGGAAAGGAGCCCTTGCTGCCCAGTATAACTGGCCTGAGAAACCACCCGATATTGCCTGCTTACCTGTCTTCCTTCCGTGCTCACCACGCAGCGTTTCCTTTATCTCCCGGATAGACTCATTCAGGTCTTCCTCTCACGGTCTGCCTCCAAGGGGACCAAACACACAGCATCTTCCATGCCCTCCTCAAGATGGCCTCCTGTTTGCAGTTTCCCCTGACCCTCCCTGTTCCCACTCCTGAGACAACTCTGTTGGCCACTCTTCTCTTTGCTTTTAAAATGTTTGTTTGTTTGTTTGTTTATTTTTGAGAGAGAGGGAGAGAGAGGGAAGGAGAAAGCACAAAATGGGAGGGGCAGAGAGAGAGGGACACCCAGAATCAGAAGCAGGCTCCAGTCTCTGAGCTGTCAGCACAGAGCCCGATGTGGAGCTCAAACTCATGAGTGAGATCATGGCCTGAGCCGAAATCAGGCACTCAACAATTCAACTGCTCAACGGACTGGAGCCACCCAGGCACCCCTGGCTACTCTTTTCTCTTCCCAGGGCCTTTATACCTACGTCAAAGCACTCCTCAGGCCGCACTGTGGTTTGTCTGTACCATCTGTCTGCGTGTCCTGGGGACCCTGTTAACCTAGGAATTCTTTGGGGACAAAGTCTTTTTTTTTAAGTTTATTTATTATTTTTGAGAGAGAGAGAGAGAGAGCATGCACAGGGGAGGGTCAGAGAGTGAGAATCCGAAGCCGCCTCTGTGCTGTCTGCATAAATCCCCATGCAGGGCTTGATCTCATGACCTGTGAGATCATGACCTGAGCCAACATCAAGAGTCCAATGCTCAACAGACTGAACCACCCAGGCGCCCCAGGGGGCAAATTCTCTAAGCCTCAGACAGCACCTGGCCCAGAACAGGTACCCAATGCAACTTTTTTGCCAAAAACCCAGCAGTGGAAGTGCAATGACTAAAAGGGAATGGAGAGAAACAGACAAGTCCAGAATCCTTCTAGAAAGAGGTCCCGGGGCTGCTCTCCCAGATGCGGTCACATTACAAGGTAACACGGTAGAACCTTTCGTCTTCCTACTTACCTGGTGAGCAATGTGCAGTGACTCCCTTTGTTGCCCTCCCCAACAGGGCCTAATTTCATAGACGGTTTTTGAGACCATCATCCGGCCTTATTCTAAGAGGCAAACTTTGGTCCCAGCGATCAGAGTTCAAATTCTCACTCTGCCAGTACCCACTCCCCCCCACCCCCCGCCCCGTGTGTTCATGGACAAGTTACTAAGCCTCTCTGGACACTAGCTCCCTTATTTATTAAATGAGGACAGTAATGCCACACACCTGTAATTATTTTGAGAATTTAAAATCATATATGGTCCTTGTGAGATATACCCAAACCACTGAACTGTACACTTTAAGATGGTGAGTTTTATGGTATGGGAATAATATCTTTAAAAAAATAAATCAGCTTATCTAACCCAGGGTAGGCTCTTTGAAAACAGAAGGTAGTTATCAAGAAGTTTCCCAGGTGGCCCTAGCAGTGGGCCGGGCACACAGTAGGTGGGTACTCAGTAAATACTGATAGAATGAATGGATAACATATTCCACAAGTAGGTTTGGAGCATTGTCTTAGGAGAGGTATGTGGGGGATGGGAGGGCAGAGGGCATAGAAATTTCAAGCCCAGTATTGCAACCCTCAGGAAACGAGGCTGGAATTATTCTCTGAGGAGATAAGGCCTAAGGCCCAGTCTGGGAGTGGGGCCTTCAGACCTGGTGTGCCCCACTGCCATGGGAATCCCAGTGCCTCTGCCTCCTGGTGTCAGTCCCAGGTATCAGGAGTCCAGCCAAACCTGACCTGTGGGAAAACGAAAACACTCAACCCAGGCCAAGGAATGTGTTCCTATACTCATCTTTGACTTTGGCTGTATCTGATGTTCTGAGAATTGACTTCAAACAGAATCTCTGGACTTGCCAGTTAAGGCCCAGCTTGCCAAAGGTATGGTCCAGAGGGAGTGACTTTTCTGGGTCCAGCCTCAGGCTCTTGGCCTCCGGCAGCCCCTCCCCCCTCATGGCATCCGGTGGCGGGCGAAGAAAAGTGGGCTCCATCTCCGCAAAGCAAAGCTCAGACTGAGGTTGAGAACGGCCTGCGGGAGAGGGGGGGCGCGTCTGGAGTCTGAGTGCAGCAGTCTATGCAGGCAGCCCTATGGAGACAACACCGCTCACAGCTCTGGCGACCCCTGGTTTGTAAGGGCCAGGAGGAGGCAGGGTGGGTCCTGTCCAGCCCTGAGGCCATGAAGGGGTTGGTTCAGGAGGGGTGCCACCTGAGAGGTGCCTCAACTGTCCCCACTATCCCAGGAGAAGGATCAGATCCCTGCACACAGCAGGCGCCTACTCAGCGCTGGTTGGATAGGAGCCCAGGGAGCCCCGGCCACCCTCTCAAGTCTGGTGGAGGAAGCTTCTAGACCTCAGGGGCTGGCTCAGCTACGTGGTCACGACGGGCCCTGGATGGGGAGGGCGCTGGCGTGTGGCTTAGGTGGCTGAATTGGTGTGGCCAGGCCCAGCAGGAGCCAGAGGAGGGAGGAGGTGGGAGCCCCCAAGCACCGACCCTTCCTAATCCTAACGACCCTCCTTAGAAAACCCAGGAGCACCCCCCGCCTCGCCCCGGCACCGGGGTCGCCCCCACACACCTCCGCGAGAGATGTGATTCTGTTTATAGACTGACTCCCGGCCCCCGGTGGGGCGCACCCTCAGCAGAGAGCTCCCCCAGCCTTTTGCGGGAGGATGTCTCTTTTGCGCACGTCACTCCCACCCAACCCCGGCATAGACCCTCCTCGAACTGACGCCTGGCGGTTCCCCAAACCCTCTCCCTCTTCCAGCAGGAAACCCCGGAGTGGGGAGGGGGTGGGCGCGGAGGGAGACGCGCCGGGCCCCGAGTCCCTGGCTGTCACCCCCCCCTCCCCACCTAGGCTGCCAGCATCCGGAGCCGCGTCCCCACGCCCGCCCCGCGCGCACACACGCGCACACACCGACTCACGCTCGCACGGACACACTCACACCCGCACGCAGA
>NC_043706.1:34281189-34291381 GCF_006229205.1 Suricata suricatta | reverse complement strand
CCTCTCCCCAAACCCCTCTCCACGACTCGGCGCGTCCCTCCCGGTGCCCTCTCCCCGTGCCCCTCCGCCTCTCTCCGCTGCACCCCAGCACCCGTGGCACCGTGCCCCTCTCTGCTGGCCCCCCGGCCGCCTCGTCGCGACACCTGCACCCCCTCCTCTTTCCGCGGCCCCCGCTCCCTCCGCCCCCCTTCCCTCTCTCACTTCCCACGCCCCCTCTTGGCGCTCCTCTCTCCTCCCTTTGCCGCCCAGCGCCGGCTCCGGAGTTGGGGGAGAGCCCAGGGTTTCAACCGCTTTGGAGGAGGCGTGAATCGCGCAGGGATTGACTAATTTGGGGTGGGGGGCGCGGTAGGCGATGGAGCAGCCTGAGGACATGGCGTCGCTGAGCGAGTTCGACTCCTTGGCGGGCAGCATCCCGGCCACCAAGGTGGAGATCACCGTGTCCTGCAGGTGAGCCGCCCCGCTGGCCGGGTCCCCCTGCCCCGCCCCTGGAGCCGGTGCCCCACGGCTCCTGCCTCGCTGAGCCCTCTACCGTCGCGTGCCCCCTTTCTGACTGGCCTTGCCTCCAGGATGCCCTCTTGCCTGTCCAGCTGGAGCCCCTGCCCAGCCACGGATGATGACCGCGGAATAGGGGGGAAGCCAGGCTTGGGGTCCTATCTCAGAAAGTTTGTACTCCAGGCCATTGCTGAGAGGAGACATGGAGACACAAGAACTGGGGTCCGGGCGCCCCAAGGAGGAGAGGGAGGTAATGAAGGGCTGGCTATCCCCGGGTCTTAGCCCAGGCTATTCCTAACCAACTCTTCCCCAGATGGTGAAGTGAGTGATTTTGCCCCATCCTTCCCAGGCTTACCCAGCCTCTGCCTTCTGGGCCCTTCTTTCCTCTCTTCTCCCTCTGCCCCAACACCCTCCTCTCCACCCCACCCACCCACTAACCTTAGACCCAAGATTTTAAAGCTTTTCTTCATCTACAACAACGAAACTGGTGGAAAAGAATCAGATCGATTCATTCATCTATGGATAACTGATAACAACTTAAAGTGGCACCATTTAGATAAACAGTAACTTAGGCACACAAAATCTTAAGCCAAAAGACTAGAACAGTGAGTGTGGAATTTTAGAGTCCAGCAGCGGGGGAAGAGTGTATTTTTGTGGGCTATCACCCCCAAACCCTCGGTCATGTCACACAGACTTTGGGGGTAACTTCTCCATCTGAGAGCTGGTTCTCTCCCAGTTTCTCCTGACGGAAAGGCTGCCCCAGGCCCCCTCCACTGGGGGACCAGTGGAGAAGGGAGGTTCTTCTCCAATGCAGTCATCCTGTGGTCGGCCTCGGGTCACTGCCTGGCTGGGCTGTGAGGGGTACCGTGGCCCCAGGCATAGCCCACCCACCTTGACATTTCTCTGGAGATGCTGTTCCTCCTACCCTAGATGACCAATAGCATTTCCAGAGTCCTGGCTATCCCCTTGTTCCAACTCACCCACTCTGTTTTCATCCAGGCCCCTCTCTGGTCAGACCCTTCACTCACCCTCATGGCCTCTCAACCCGCTTTTCCACAGTTGTGGCACTTGAGGGGGAGGGTACGGGTGGGGGGGAGTATAGCCAGAGCCAGAGAGCTGGGCTGAGGTACGAGAAAGGGAGGGACTGGGATTTGAGAGTGTGTAGGAGTGAGGGCTCAAGAGGTGGAACATAGCCCCCCTCCCCAAGCCAAGACCTTCCTGGGTCTCCTGTGATAACTCCCACATGTATCCCCCCAGGGTCCTGCACACCGCTGTCAGAATTCTCTCCTGACGCCATTTGCATCTTGCCATGGCTCTACTGGGAGATTCCTGATGGCCCATTAGCTCTAATCTCACCTCCTTAGCCATCAATAGTTGCCACAGCCTGCCTTTCCTTCCCCGTGGATCCCACATCCCTGCGCCTGATGCTCCCTCCCAGCTTGTCAGGCTTGTGTCAGAGCTGTCTCCGGATGCTTGTCACCGCTGAGCTCTCAACAGCCTGTTCTCCACTCTGAATTCACCCCTCTTTCATCTCTGCCAGTTCAGGTCCCCCCCATCCTGGAGAGCCAGGTCTCATGCCCTCCACTTCCAGCCCTCCTTCTCAGCCATGAGACACCCAGTCCGAATCTCAGAGTCTTCTGTGTCCCCTGGGTCCTGAGCCCTCAGCCTCTGAAGACATCTCAGGTGTAGAGACTCCATCTCTGCTCCCCTAAAGCAACTGTCTAAGCATTTGAGGATGGGATCCCCACCCTGGCTCAGACCTGTGAACCCTCTGCTCCAGTGGAGAGCAGAGGAGCCAGAGGGCACATGGCCCTGTGGCTTTGGAGTCAGACACCTTGAAATGGACTCAGCCCCACCCTTTGGGGCATGCTTTCTGCCTCCATCACCCCCAAGTGTCAAGGACAAACAATGAAACTTGTATTCAAGAAATCTGATGTGCTGAGGTAGCACCCATGCTCAGAAGAGTAGTTGGCATGTAGCAGATACTGAACTGTTGGAAGAATGATGGGAGCAGAGGATCACAAGGCACCCAGCACACTACTTTGCACTTGCTTGGCACGCACTCGGTGCTTGGGAAGCAGGCACGGTGATTACTCTAAGGCAGTGGCACTCAGCCCCTCCTGTCTGCTCTTGGAAAGTGGCTCCGAAGGACTCAAAGCTTTTGTCTAAGAAATACCTGGGGATGCCTCTGAGTTCCTGGGGGGTGTAATTTGGGATTGGCCCTGGCGTCTCAAGGGACATGATCCATCAGCCCGACTCGGGCCCTGCTCCTGGTGGGGCGTGGTTTGGGTAGGAAGAATGAGGAGGCAGGAGTCACCTGGAACAGAGGGGAGGCAAAAAAAACCAGTCTGGGTGGGCTTGAAATTGTAAATCCATCTCTTTGCCTCAAGCAGGTCCAACTGTCTAGGTTCTAGGAGAGAGACAGAGAGAGAAAGAGAGAGAGAAGGGAAAAGGGGAGGTGGGAGAAGAGGGGCAGAGGGAGGCATCAGAGCTGCACAGAATGGCTCTTTCCAGCACATTCTGTGCTCCATGCTCATAAGTCTTCCTGCCCAGTATCGCATGGTCGGCACTGGCTGGGGCCCAGGAGAGGAGGCTAAGAGGTGTCCTGCGCTGAGCATCTAGGTGACACCTTCTGGTGGGCAGGGACAGTAAGGCAGGCAGAGGGGTTGGTGGGGGTGAAAATTTCAGGGGGCTTTTAGGATGGGCAGCTCAGGTTGAGGGGCCCAGTATTTCAGGGAACTGGAAACTAGTACTCCTGGGAGCCAGTTCCCCCTTCCAGCCCCGCCCTGCTCCTTAGGAAGGTCCAGCCAACCCTTACAGCCCCAGGAGCTCTCTGCTCTTGCCTGGGAAAGACCTGACCCCCTGCCGCGCCGGTCCCACTGGCTCAGCAAAGCTGCCTGGTACAGGGGCACATCTGGGCCCACACAGGACCACCGTGGGGTCCTCGCCAAGCCTCCACTGAAGGCATGTGACACTGGGATGGACATATCTGGGTCTCTGCTTTGGGTAGTGTATCCCTTGGGCTGATCTATGGTCCACTCCCAAACTTGTTTTTACCGCCTTCAGTAAACTCAGGTTTCAACATTGTGAAGCTTCTGGTTGTCTGGCTCAATGGTAAGGAACTTGAGCTGTGGGCTCTGTCTGCCTAGGTTCAAATCCCTGGTGTGTCCTTGTGACATTACATAAATGACTTAACCTGGGCCTTAGTTTCCTCATCTGTAAAAGGTGTGCACTAATTCTTACCACGGTCGGTCGTGAGGATGAAATGGATTAATCCACGAGTAGTAATTGATTTGCCTAATATTTGACATCTGAGAGTAAATAAACATTTGTCGTTCTAGTTGGATCCCAGGATTTGTGTGGGTCCTGGCAATCTGATCCATCTAGAGATTTTTATTCACCCCTCCCTGCCTCAGCTTTATTGAGATATTTTTGACATATTACGTACATTTAGAGATTCTGAGGGGTTGTTTTGGGGGTAAGTAGGGTACGTGGCTTGTGGGACCAGATGCCAGTAGGCGCGAGCCTCAAGCCTCTCCTTCCTCTGATGGTCTGTTCCAGATCTTTCCCGATTGTTAGCCTCGCTGCAGACCCAGTCAGCACTCAGCTATCCAGTGTCTCGTCCCCCAGAGTCCTCACTATTTTTTGGGTCTCCTTACAGGGATTCAGACCAGTGTGTTAGAAAGTGTGATTTGCATTTTTTATGTAACAGGAAACCTTTGCAGCTCCACAGGGTCCTGCCGGAAGAAGGCATGCACATTTCCACACAGTGGGGCTCTTGACACCCATAGGGAAGACCAGGAGGGGAGAGTCCAGAAGGCTGACAGTTTGCTCAGCCATTCTGGAATCTGTCAAGCAGCTGCCTGGCCCAGCCAGTGGGCGGGGCTGGTGGGCAGTTGTGGTCTCTGCCCGGAAGATGTTTTGTGCTGTCTCTTCAGGTTGGCCTTTTGCTGCCCTGAGGCCTGAGAGGCAGCCTACTCAGGAGCTGTGCCCTGGACCTCTGGAAGAGGTGTGAATGGGCTCTCAATGCTTCTGACAGACGTGTGAAGGGCAGCTCTGGGGGAGGAGGAGCCTGGAGGCAACGTGGCCGCTGTCAAGGCCAGTGCTAGGAAAAAGAATACTCCCAGGCGCTCCCGAGTGGAGCCAGGGGAATGAGTGGGATTTACTGAGTGCTTACTACACGCTAGGCACTTACCTCTGTATTAGGCTGAACCAAATGCAGTGGCCTTTATTCAACCGTTTTTGATCTACTCAGGTAGCCATTTGGTTCAAACTAATATCACGATGTTAATTTTCAGTTGCTACATAATGAGTTACTGCAAACATAGCAGTTTACAGCGACAGCTGTTTGTAATCTGGCAGTTTCTTCAGGTCAGAAGCTTAGGCACAGCACACTGGCCTCTCTGCCGCGGGTCTTGCCACGCTGAAATCAAGGTGTCTGCAGGGGCTGTGATCTCATCTGAGGCTCGGGGCCCTAGCCAAGCTCATTTAGATGGTTGGCAGAACCGGGTTCCTGGCAGCTGTGAGACTGAAGTCCTGTTTTCTCTCGGGCTGATGGACCAGGATGGTTCTCAGCTGGAGGCTACCCTCAGGTCCTAGCCGTGTGGGCCTCTCACAACATGGCCGCTCCCTTCTTGAGACTCAGCAGGAGGGTCTCTCCCCCTGCGGCCATGACAGTCTTACGTAAAGTAACAACAGTGATCACGGAGTGAGTATCCATCACATCCCCAGGTCCCACTCACACTAAGGGGAGGGGATTATACAGGCTTGTTCCCCAGGGGGCCCGACTCTTGGGGACCATCTTAGATTTCTGCTGTCACAGTTGCTGTATCTTTTTTAACCTTGCAACAATCCTATAACGTCCTTAGAAGTATTCCCCCTTTTTGCTGCTTAGGAAATCAGAGCTCCCAGAGGTTAGGGGACCTGCCCAAAAGGTTGCAGTTAGCACATTTTGGAGAAGGAGGATCCAAATCCAGTTTCCTCAGACTTCAGAGCCTTGAGGGCTTCTTGGGGTTAGGGTTTGGAGTCTCCATGGGGGTCACAGTAGGGGCCATCTACCACAGTAGATGTCACCAAGGAATGTGTGCTCTCTCTCCAGGGATGGGAGAGGCCTTCCTTAGTCCAGAATGCCTCTGGCTGTGGGGGGAGCACACCCAGGTGTGCTCCAGGGAGCAGAGACCAGAGTCATGGGATGGTGGTGAGCTTTCCACAGCATCCAGACCATATGGTGGTAGCTAGCCAGTCCTCCTCTCCCAGCCCATAGTTCTCCTCACTTGGACCCAAGGCCATCGCTGGAGATGACTTATGGGAAGAGAGGGTGGGAGGAGGTAAGGGGAATAAGGCTGAAAAGCTTTGGGGGCACAGAGCAATCAGGTTCAGCTAGGAATGTTTTGGCTATAGATAATAGAAAATCCAATAGTGGCTCAAACCCAAAATATATGTATTTTTCTCTGGTCCCAATGAGTCTGTAAGTAGGTTGTCTCAGTGCAGGTGTGTCAGCTCACTTTGCTACCAAGGACCAAGCTATTGTTCTACTCTGCTGTCATCCAAATGGTGGACCTCATTGTTACAAAATGGCTGCCTCTGTTCCAGGTATCACAGTTGCATCCAAAGATAGGAAGCAGGGCATAGGGCCAGAGTCCTCTCTTTCACAAGTTCTTTTTATCTGAAAGGCACAATCCCTCCCAAAATCTCTTTCCAGTCTTCCCTTTTTATGTCAATGGCTAAAGCTAGGTCTCACATCCTCCTGTAGACTAGTATGTTGGTTAGCATGGGCTGCCATGACAAAATACTATAGATGGGGTGGGGGGTGGCTTAAACAACAGAAATTTATTTCCCACCATTCTTGAGAATGTCAGTCTGAGATCAAAGGGTTGGTATAATGGGCTCTGGGGAGGACTCTCTTCCTGGCTTCAGATGGCCACCTTCTCACCATGTCCTCCAATGGCAGAAAAAGAAAGAGCAAGCTCTCTGGTATCTTTTCTTATAAGGACACTAATCCCATCATGAGGGTCCCACCCCCATGACCCTAATTACCATCTAAAGGCCAGTCTCCAAATACCATCACATTGAAGATTAGTGTTTGAATATATCAATTTTAAGAGGTACACAATTCAGTTGAAAGTAACAAGGGGTAAGAACCTACCTTCTAGGACTTTGGATGTTTCCATCAGATACTTGAACCATTGTGCATTCTGTTAGCAGGAAGAGAGTGAGGAATGCTTGCTGGGTGGACAGCCATGACCTCTGCCACCAGGAGACTTTCCAGGTAATCCATAGGTTACCTGAGCTCCCTGGGGGTACCAGGGACTTGGAGTTTGCTGTCTCTGAGGACTAGCTTCTTAGATTTTCCTGCAGTCAGTGGACAGCCCGTGTTAGGTGACTGGGACTGATTTTCCAAGCACAGCTTGGCCAGATCCCTGACTATCTCTGTTCTTGACAGTTTCGTGGGCAAGAACCCCGTTCCCCCCCTGCCAAAATTAGTGTGATAAGTTGGCAAACATCCTGGGCAAAACATAGCGAGGTGCCTCTGTCCTCTAATATCGCTCACCTCTGATGGCCTAGTGCCTGAAGGTCCCAGAAGGAGAGCTTTATACCTTTGGATCTTGAAGAATCCTGGGCAGGACACTGAAAGTCAATGCGGTTCCTGGCTTACCGTCTCTAAAATCTCAGCCAGGTCAGTGATGTTCTCTAGCCTCAGTCTTTCCATCTGGAAATATTGATCCCGTCCACATTCTATAAGATTGTTATAAAGACAAAAGAGATTCTATTTGTGAAGTTCCATATAAATTGGGATGTGCTAAATAAAATTAAGAATGATAATAGGTACCAATAACTGAACACGACTGACACATTCATTCCTTTGACAACTAGTATTGATCCTCATTTGCTATTGAGAGCCTTCACGGCATTTATTTATTTATTTACTTATTTATTTTGAGAGAGAGAGCATGAGCAGGGGGAGGGGCAGAGAGAGAGAATCCCAAGCAAGCCGTGTGCTATCAGCACAGAGCCCGATGCAGGGCTCCGTCCCACAAACCATGAGATAATGACCTGACCCGAAATCAGGAGTCAGACACTTAACCGACTGAGCCACCCAGGTGCCCCGAGTCTTCATAGTTTGAAGTACCGGGCATATAGGGGTGAATGAGATAGACAAACTCTCTTGTTGAACTCACAGTGATGTGTGTCTGTGGGGAGGGGGTTATAACAAATATATACATTTTTTTATTGAGCCAATGGTGTCTGATAGAGATAGGTGGTCTACAAATAAGTTTGTGGTTGTTGGGGATACTTTAAGCAGGATGAGCAGGTTACGTCGAGCTGAGACCCAAAGGATGAGAAAGCCAGCGGGGGAAGGATCTGCAGGGAAGGTGATTCAGATGGGGAGAACGGCAGGTGCAAAGGCCCAATGGCAGGAAAGACCTTGGGATGCTTGCAAAACTGCAGGGAGGCTAGTGTGGCTGGAGCGGTGTGAGAGATGGGGAGGGAGGAAAGATGGGGCTAGAGGGGAGATGGGGGGTGGTGCGGGTCATGGCCTTGTGACCATGGAGTTTGACATTCTAACAGCATTTGGGGGTCGGGTTGTTAAATGGGAGTAATGTGATCTGATGCATTTTCTAAAAAAACTTTTCTCGGGTTGCTGTGAAGACTGGGGCAGGAACTGAAGCACACAGCTAGGCAGGAAGCCGCCGCAGCATCCAAGGGAGAGACCAGGGTGATGGCCGTGTGGGGAAGGGCAACAGATGCAGAGTGTGTTTTTGAAGTAGAAACCTTTAAGACTTGATGAATAGGACAGGAGGGGGCATAAGGGAGCGAGGAGTCCGATGTGCTTCCTGCCTTTTCTATTTTAAGCTACTGGTCTCACAACTGCAGAAGGCAGGGATGTGACCCCCTAAGCAGATAGGGAAACTGAGGGTACGTAGCTTGTTTACGTTTCTGTAGTCACAGAATTACCATGTGGCCTTGTGGAGGTGCCAGCAGGGATGCATCTGAGGCCAGAATTCATGCTCTCTTCCTTTGACCACGCAGCACGAGAGGGACAATTATTGCAATAATTAATAATGGTCATAATAATAATGCAAATAGCCCCAGGAAGGAGAGCTCGTTAAGCCATGTGCAAATTGCTTTTTAGACCTTGGTGAGGCGGCTTGGCAGGGACACCGTGCATGCGGGTGAGGAGCGGGATCTGAAAGGGGAGATGGGTGAGTGCCAGGGGCTAGGTGCCAACGTCCCTTTCTCCCCCAGCTCCCTCCTCTTCTTTTCTCGGATCCCTTCTGCGTGTTTGGACGGAGAGCAGGGCAGGAGGAGATAGAAAGCCCTCCGGTTCTTCTCTCCAGCTGTTCCTTTGGAAGCAGCCCTGATGAGACCCGGGGTAGGACACGGGGGAGAGTGAGAACGGGAGGGAGTCCTGCCGGCCCGGATGGGGTTTGGGGGAACCCTGGATCTGGAAATGCAGACACTCCCCATGCACGTCTAGCTGGGTTTGGGCTTCAGAGTTCAAGCTCAGCATGTTCCCTGGGTGACACCGGGCCCACCTTTTGGCCTCAGCTCCCTGGCATCCTGAAAGAGGCCATGTCTGCTCCCTGGCATTTGATTCATAGGGTGAATAGGGTGTCATAGATTAAGCCCTGGGAGCAGACTGTGTCTGTGATGAATGTCTGCCCGGGGTATTGGCCAGATGTTTGGGGTTGAATTGCTCCATGGAGAAATGGCGTGTTGCTCTTTGGGGCCAGGGATCTCTGGGGGTCTGTCTACTTGAGATTCCAGTTTCTCCCTGACGATGGCTCGCCTGTCCCCCGCCTGCTCTCCTTAAGGAAGGCCGCACAGCGTTGGGCAGCGGCGAGCATATAGAGCGTGAGGCGTGCCTAGAGACCCTCCTTCATTCCACATAGGCCTTTAGCGAGCGCAGAGCGCACGCTGAATTCCAGGCACTGAATTGCAACTGACTACAACGCTAGACACTCTTCGAACTTTTTGTATTTATGACTTGGTTAAGTCTCAGAAAATCCCCAGGAGGGGCTATTATTATTATCCCCACTTTATAGATGGGGATACTGAGGCACAGAGAGGTTAAGCAGAGTCACCCAGTTAGGAAAGGGCAGAACTGAGTGTTGGACTGAACAGTGAAGCTGCAAGTCTGCTCTCTGTGCGCGCCCCCCCCCCGCCCCCACACCTTTTGCGAGGCGTTGGCAGGATTTTTGTTGGGAAAAAGATGAACCAACTTTTCGTAACTTTTTTAGCCTCGTGAGCCTCCTTGGGAAGCTGGTGACCACTCTCCAAAAAGAATGCATCCAAATGACCCACTATGCCACATTTTCCTTACAGTTTCAGGGGGTCCGTGGGGACCCCTGGTCCAGGAAGAGCTGAGGGTGAGTGCTCTTCGTGTGTTTCCTGCTGGGCTGGATGGAGCTGCAGTGGTTGCTCCGTGCGTCTGTGCAGCATTTATGGGCTTTGCTTAGAGACAACCAGGGATGTGATGGTCTGTTCCTCCAGCAGCTCAGCTCAAGAGCAAATGTGTCCTGGCCTCGGACTAGGGCTCCCTGAGGGCAGGGCTGTGTCTCCCCGCCTCAGACTGGGGCTCCCCAAGGCAGGGCTGTGTCTCCCCCGCTCAGACTGGGGCTCCCTGAGGGCAGGGCTGTGTCTCCCCCCTCAGACTGGGGCTCCCTGAGGGCAGGGCTGTGTCTCCCCCCTCAGACTG
>NC_043706.1:34277589-34281089 GCF_006229205.1 Suricata suricatta | reverse complement strand
CCCTCAGACTGGGGCTCCCTGAGGGCAGGGCTGTGTCTCCTCCTCTCTCAGACAAGAGAGGCTAGGTCTATACTCCCTATTCTTTCCAGTCTCAGGGATGGGAGGATGGTACCCTCAGGCTCCCTCCTTTGGCGCCAGGCACGAGGTCTTGGTTCGGCCTTTTCAGCGCTCTCTCCCTGTGCTGGGGGTCTTGGAGACTTCTGACCTCACCACTCAGTGCATCGTTGTTTTCTCACGCTGCCACTGAATCTAAAATGATTCCTTGCGGGGAGAGCAGGGAGAAAAGGGGCCCTGGGCTCTGTTCCCTGGCCTCGATTTCAGGAACAAAAGAAGCCAAGCTCCGGGCTGCTGTGCGGACAAGCTGAAGGGTTTTATGCTGTTTTGGGGGGGAAATACATTTTGCCTGTTGGAAAGAATTTCTCTTTGAGCTCTCCAAAGACAGAAAGTGGAGAAAACGCACTTAGGGTCTGGTGCGGCTGTGCCCTTGTGGTTGGGGCCCTGCTTCACAGCAGAGGACCTGGGCTCCCCCTCTGCCTCTTGCTGGCTGTGCGCCTGTGGGCAAGTCACTCACCGTCTCTCAGCCTCCGAGTCCTCGGTGCTTTGGGATCAGGGTCATGTGAGAGCTTTCAGGTGCCGTGTGTGTATGTTGTTGCCATGGGAGAAGCCCAGGCCCCCAGGCCCCTGTGTCCCAGCATACGGTATTTGGACTCCCGCCAACAGAAAAGTGGTGTGTGGGTGTGGGTGTAGGGTGTGGGTGTGTATGGTGAGGAAGTTAGTTGAAACATGACTTCTGGGACCCCATCCAGACCTGCAAAATCCAGGCTCTGGGCACAGGGCCCAAGAATCTGCCATTTTACGAGAGGCGGCAGGGGTGAGTCCCAGGAAGTGAGAGGCCCATTGCTCATGGTGGGGAAGCCACCATCTCAAGGCTGTGAGAGCAGGCTCAGTGGGCCCCAGGCGCTTGGGGTGAGGCACAGATAGGGACAAGTGTGGATGACGTAAGGGATCAGAGAAGGGGGGTAGGGTGCAGGGATTTAGGCAAAGGGGCGGAAGGTCCTTAAGGCTGAGTGGGAAGAAGGGATGGGAGGCCAGGGAGGAGCCTGAGGCTGGGGTGAGTGGAGCTGCTGTCAGCCAGTGAGGATTCAGCACATCCGCACATGGGCTGCTGCGAGTATATGGGTTGGGGGTAGGCTTCCTTGGTCAGGTAAGGGGGGAGGTGGCTCGGGTCGCCTGTCCTGTGTCTTTTTTTCACCAAGTGAACCTGAACACGGGCCAGGAGCATGACCGCTCTGTTTGGCCCTGGGCCGATGGTGACTGACCCTTTGGCCAGCCTCACTAGGCCCAGGTGCCCCAGAGCAATCCTGAGCGAGGGACTGGCTTAGCCCTACTTTACACTTGGGGACACTGAGGCACAAGGAAGGCAAGTAACTTGTCCAGAGCTGGAATGTGAATCGTGTGCATGTCTGCCTCCTGCCGCCCGTGCACTTAACCACTAGGCCGCACAGCTAAGAGAAAGGCTAGGGGCCGGTCTGGAGTGTGATCAGACGCAGTGCAGGTGGAGAGACGAGCCTTCCGCATGTGGCCATTCCTCTTGGTCTTTCTTCATCCGTCCGGTTTGCTGACACCCTGCTCTGAATCAGATGCTGAGCTGGCCCGCAGCAGAGGTGGGGTCCCTAGCACGAAGTAGCACCCAGCCAGAGTGAGCGATTGATGTGTTCCCCATTTTGCAGCCCCGGGGGTACTGAATATGGACATGGGATCCTACAAATCGGGGGCCTGCACACTCCAGGCCTAGGAGGGTTCAGGGAAGGGGAGAGGAAATGGTTGTTGATCAGTGCCCTTTCAGGGAGGGCAAAATCGAGGCCGGATAGCAATGGGACAAGGGTTTTGTCATCCTCAGGTGTCCGGGTCAGGCTCACCCAAGCCCCAGGGCTCTGTGAGAGTCCTGAGGTCACAGGAGAGGGAGCCATTGAAGCTAGATGCCTGGATGTAGTTCTCAGTCTAGGTGGGAGGGTGGGCAGAGCCGGGAAAAGCTCTGCCTACTTTTTGAAGACACCATCTCTCCCCCTGTCTCTCTGTCTCTGTATCCCTTCTTCTCTGTCTCTGTCTCTGTCTCTGTCTCTCTCTCTCTCTCTCTCACACACACACACACACACACACACACACACACACACACACAGGCTGAAACCCAGCATCTCACTGGCCTAGACATGATAAAACTTGAGTTCCAGACCCAAACTTGGAGGAGACCCAGACCTTGGAGAAACGAGATGCCCTTTCTCAGAGTCTCATATTCCTGATTTATAAAGGAATTGGAAATGCTGATCTCTGAGGACCCTTCCAGCTTGAACATCCTAAGGTTTCGTGCAATTATAGAATTTCATTATGGAATTTAGATACATTTCAGAACTCTTTTTAATAAAGTCCTGCCCTCCTCCCCTAACTCTCTTTATTATTCCTCACCATGCATCACGTTCTGTCCCCTGTAGGGTCTCATCTTTGGTGTGAAGGCATTTCACCCTTTGCTGAAATCAAGACAGACACTTCTGCCCCCAAACCGCGCACCCTGCAGGGGGAGGGGTCAGCCCGCTTTGGTGTGGATGCATATACTTCAAAATGATGGCCCCCTCCTGCCCCCTTCAGAGCTCCCTTCTATGTCATTTCATCTGGTGCTCACTGCACTGGGCTGGGAGCTTTATCAGATGATTCCCAAAGTGACAGCTGGCTGGGAGCAGGTCGGGCAGGAGCAGTGGGGACCAGCAGAGGGGCTGGGGGTGGGGGTGGCTGCCTTTGGGGAAGAAGCCCCTGAATGAAGCCTGGAACAGAGGGTGGGGATCGGGGGCTCCCTCTCACAGGGACATCTCTGGGAGTCTTGGGGATTCATGAGCACAATGTGAGGAGGTTTTACTGACATATGTATGTATGTATATATGTATTGAGAGGTAGAAAGCTGATAAGAGGAGAATTTCTAGAACAGGCTAAGACATTGGGCACATGAAGATTTGGCTCAAGAGTAGGGTCCTGGGCACCCAGAGCGTGTGTGGCTGGTCAGGGTGGGAGGCGGGGAGCTAGCCGCCCTCCGTAGGAAGCTGAGCGAGGGACCCCTCCACGGCCCTCCCTGTGCTGGCTTTAATGAGCAGCTAATAATCTTGTGCCCAAGGAGCCTCCTTCTCTTCCGGTTTTGCCCGCAGCAGGCCCGAGGCAGCCTCTGGGTCTCACAATGGCCTGAATCCCCTGAGATCCTCCTCTCCTCTGACTGTGCTAACTCTTCCTCTCTCTCCCCCCTCTTTCAGGAACCTTTTGGACAAAGACATGTTCTCCAAGTCCGACCCATGTAAGTCCTGCTCTGACAATAATGACAGTAATGACAACAGCAACGACATTCCGCCCGATGGCAGCAGCCAACCCTGAGCCCTTCCTGAGTGCTGACTGTGGCCAGCACCACTCCGGGTGCCTCCGGGCTGTTTAGTGTTGTACTGGTACTGTCTGGGGGAGCACTG